>NC_069005.1:21151093-21157100 GCF_001194135.2 Octopus bimaculoides | reverse complement strand
CTCTCTCAATTATATTACAGCAAGCTGGGTTTAAGTAACAAAGGCAGCTACGTGAATATCCTTGGAGCAAACTTATGTTGGCTGACACAGGAGTTTTTGGATGTTGTTCTACTTCCTTTCCTACTGCCAGATGATTCAAATCTTCAATTTCTCCTGTTTAAGAAATCTGTCTTTCTACCCCTTCCCTGCCCAACCCAAAGAGTTTAACACTCAAAAGATTTAAAGAAACAGGATTAAGATTCTTAAATCTGACGAAAGAAAACCTGTCTGTAATTTCGTTCATCAAAGATTCACAGCCAAAAATAGTGTATTTTTCTTTCTCTTTTCTTTTTTTTTTCTTTTTTTTTTTTCAGTTCCATGTTGGTTACAAGTTTAATTATTAATATTTACCAGTTATATAAGGTGGTGAGCTGGCAGAATTGTTAGCACATTAAGCAAAATGCTTTGCAGCATTTCGTCCATCTTCATGTTCTGAGTTCAAATTCCGCCAGGGTTAACTTTGACTTTCATCCTTCCGGTGGGGTCAATGAAACCAGTACCAGTTGACCAACTGGGGTCAATGTAATCAAATTACCACCTTCCCTGAAATTACTGGTATTGTGCAAAAATTTAAAATCAATATGTACCAGTTATGTACAATCTTAATTTTAATTATTTTCTTTTCATCCCTTTCAAATAATTTCCCCTTATGCCTGAATAAGCCATTCTGATGTTTTTCTTTCAATGCTCTATGCAAGAAGTAAGCTCCCAGAGAGCCTAGTTGGTGACCCCCTGCCCTCCTCTTTCAGTTCTCCTGTTGAAGCCATTTCGCTTCAGGACACGACTGTCTTTCAGAAGGATATGAACATTACACCATTCCATTTGTCCTTCATTATAAACCTGAGGCCTTGTGCACATGTAAGAAATCATCATTATTGTTGTTGTTGTTGTTATGGCAGTACATATAATAAAATTGGAATGATGCAGAAATTGTTATTATTGTTATTATTGTTGATCTATTGTCATTTAAGTGTCAAGCTGGCAGAACCAGTTGTTGGGCTCAATACTTAGTGGCATTTCCTCCAACTATTTATGTTCTGAATTCAAATTCTGCCAAGGTCAGCTTTCCTTTTCAGGTGCAATAAAATAAAGTACCAGTTGAGTGCTGGGGTGAATGTAATCGATTTCACTCTTCCCTGAAAATTGATAGCCTTGTTTCAAAATTAGAAAGAATTATTATACAGGGTAGGCCAAAAGACATGCTTTGATTTTTCTAAAATTGAATAGAATAATGATGAATACAGACATACATGATGGGCAAAATGAATAATAATAGTAATAATAAATAATAATGTGGTATAAATTAAATTTTGAATGTTTCGGTGCATGACTTTTGGCCTACTCTGTATTTTTATTATTGTTATTATTATTATTAGTAGTAGTAGTAGTACATATTCATCATTAATAATGAGGTGGCGAGCTGAAAGAATCATTAATGCCATGAACAAAATGCATAAGAGGTATTTCTTCCAACTCTACATTTTGGGTTCAAATTCCACCAAGATCAATTTTACCTTTCAGGTGCGATAAAATAACGTACCAGTTGTATACTGAGGTCAATGTAATCAACTTGTCCCCTCCCCTGAAAATTGATGGGCTTGTGCCACAACTAGTAAGAATTGTTGTTGTTGTTGCTGCTTATACATCATCATTGTTAATAAGATAGCAAGCTGACAGAATTGTTAGTGCCATGACCAAAATGCTTAGAGGTATTTTTTTTCCAGCTCTTTAGATTTTAAGTTCAAATTCTATCAAAGTCAACTTTGCCTTCCATCCTCTGAGGCTCAGTTAAAATATACGAATCGAACACTGAGGTCATCATCATCATTTAACGTCCCCTTTCCATGCTAGCATGGGTTGGACGATTTGACTGAGGACTGGTGAGCCAGATGGCCACACCAGGCTCCAATCAGATTTGGCAGAGTTTCTACAGCTGGATGCCCTTCCTAACGCCAACCACTCCAAGAGTATAGTGGGTGCTTTTACATGCCACCTGGCACGAAGGCCAGTCAAGCGGTACTGGCAACAGCCACGCTCAAAATTGTGTATTTTACGTGCCACCTGCACAGGAGCCAGTCCAGCGGTACTGGCAACGATCTCTCTCGAATGTCTTTTCACGTGCCACTGGCACAAGTGCTTGGAAGCAGTGTAATGTAATTACCCTCTACCTTAAAAAAGCTTATTGGCCTTGTCCCAAAATTTAAAATGATGCGTGTGAGTTAATATTGATTCATGAAGAATGGTTAATGGTAGGAGTGAGAGACCAATACATGCCATCAGAGTGACACCAGGGTGCAAATATATGAAGTCTAATATACCCATCATGACTACCCATCTGATAAGGGTACACCAAGAACATGCATCACAACCATATGTGCATGGCATGTTGATGTCATATCAAGATGAACAGCGCATGACTTTGCAGGTGGAGTCCAGTTAGAATTCTCTTCAGGTCGAGTAGCCCCTTCCTGCTCAAAAGGTCCGTGAATAAGGTTTAAGGATGATGAATAAAACGCCCATGTTTCTAGGGATTCAGACCCCAAAGAAGTCTTCCCAACACATGGCTATGATGCTTCCCCCAACTACTCTGAGATGCACATATTGTCAGCCAGTAAGGGACATGCTTGACTACTCAACAAAGCTATGGTCCACTCAAGATGCCATGCGTGTGACTAAGAAGTCAACTTCTTAATCACATAGCCAAAGATGACAATTTGTTCTCCTCCTCCTCCTCCTCTGCAATCCTAACAGGGCCCCCACCATACAACATTAGACAATCAACTTAACTTCTGTCAACTTGCAATGCCAAGCGTTTCATTAAGTATTTAAGCTGGACTCTTAATCCTAAGTGGTTTGCTTCACTTCTAGAATAAACAACAAACATACTAGGAGTGTTTGATGACAGACTCGTGTTGTTTAAAAACAGAGTGGGTGCTGGCATGGCTGTCTAGCTAAGGTGTCTACTATGCAACCAAATAGTTTCCAAGTTCAGATCCACTGTCCTTTATCTTATTCTTTACTTGTTTGGGGCATTTGACTGTGGCCATGCTGGAGCACTCCCTCGAAGGGTTTTAATGGGACAAATCAACTCCTGGCCCTTTTTTTTCTTGTAAATCTGATATTTATTCTGTTGTCTCAAGCTACTGCTATCTAGCACCTTCGGATGATCTCTACACAACTGCTACTCAACACCCCTACCACGGCCAGACTACCTCTATTATATGTCTTGGGAGATCCTACTTCTTCGCTTGGAGGCATCGACACAACATATTCTATCAGTCAGTCTCTTATGCCAAGCTACTAAGTTACAGAGATGTAAACACACCAACACCTGTTGTCAAGCAATGGTGAAGGACAAACACAGACATAGAGTCACAGATATATATCGAACATGGTTGATGCCAGTGTTACCTGACTGACTCCTGTGCTGGGGGCATGTAAAAGGTACCCACTACACTCTCAGAGTGGTTGGTGTTAGGAAGGGCATCCAGCTCTCGAAACCTTGCCAGATCATGGAAAGTGGATGTTAAACGATGACGATGACAACGATTATCTATCATGATACTGCAAAAACAGATTTGTTACAAAGAAAAATTTATCATCTCTGGGAAGCATGTGCAACACTGAAGCACAGCATACCTACATAAGTGTATCTCCGTTTGATTTGTTTCCTCACAACTTTCAAAAAAATGAGAAATTTTTATATGAAATTTTTTACATAGGCATAGGAGTGGCTGTGTGGTAAGTAGCTTGCTTACGAACCACATGGTTCAGTCCCACTGCATAACACCTTGGGCAAGTGTCTTCTACTATAGCCTCGGGCTGACCAAAGCCTTGTGAGTGGATTTGGTAGACGGAAACTGAAAGAAGCCCGTCGTATATATGTATATATATATATATACATATATATATATATATATGTTTGTGTGTCTGTGTTTGTCCCCCCACCATCGCTTGACAACCGATGCTGGTGTGTTTAGGTCTCCATAATCTAGCGGTTCGGCAAAAGAGACCGATAGAATAAGTACTAGGCTTCCAAAGAATAAGTGCTGGGGTCGATTTGCTCGACTAAAGGCGGTGCTCCAGCATGGCCGCAGTCAAATGACTGAAACAAGTAAAAGAGTGAAAGAGTAAATGCATATCAGATGATGTAGATTCTGATTATCCAGGAATTTAAAGTACAAAAAGAAAAAGAAGAAAAGAGAAAATTTGGTGGTTGTACATATCACATTACATATCTACTTAATTAAACTTGACGTTTTGAGAGAAATTATGTGACGTGTCAGTATGAATGTATGCTTGACCAGCAATTATTATTTACTTTATTTTTTTTTACATTTAATTCCAGTCGAATTCTTTTTTAAGCATCCTATATCACTCCTCATAACTTTTTTATTTTTTGGAATTTTCAGAAAATTTTTTACAAATTTGTTTTACACACAGGAATTCATGATTATTCAAACAAAAAATTTTTTTTTTTTTTTTGTGATTTAAGGGCGATTTAGCTGTTGTTTCAGCACATCTCACGACCACCTGATATCTTCCTCGTTTCTTTGTCACACTGATGTTTTTCAATATTTTTTTTCTTCATAAACACATATAATGGAATAATAATGCACCAGGGGTGACCCATTGCTGGACTGAATCAAAAAATTCGGACTGCTTATATTTTAAACAATGATTTTTAGAAAATTCGAGAAAGAATGGAACTTTTAGGATTTAGGAGTGGGGTGAGCGCTAAATAAATTTTTTTAATGATTAAAAAAAAATTATAGTATGAATTACCGCGTGGAGAACACCAAATTCGCACTTTTCTGAAAATTCCAAAAATAAAAGAGTTATAGGGGGTGCTTAAACCAGAATTCCGCCAAAACTCCGCGGAAAATTTCATTAAAAATTATGAGGAATCAAAATCACAGAGGGCTTAACCGCACCCGAAATATGAGAGTCTCACGGGAACTAAACCTATATCTAATTCTGGTGAAGGTAAAGAATACGCACACCCAAAGTTTTGGGTTAAGGTTACACCGAAAGCGAGTGGTGTGCGTATTCTTTACCTCCACCGCAATTCTTTCCTGTAAAATACAGTTAAAAACTTGTGCTTGTTCATAGCGGACAATCGGTAGGAAAGCAGTCAAGAATTGCGTTAGGTTTAAAAATAGATGCAATTAATTTCTTGTATATGTGTAAAATTCTGGACGTATACGGAAGGAGGGAATGAAAACTTGTTCTCTCAGTGTCAGTTGAAGTCGATCGAAAATTTTTGTGTATAGAATATTTTAGAATTATAAAAAAAAAGCAATCTCCATTAGCAGTGAAGTGCTACATATGAAATAGATATAAGTATATAAAAAAAATTTGGTGAACAAAAACAAAAAAAAATACCGTTAGCAGAGCGTAGTTTCGATCTACGGACCTCTGGGTTATGGGCCCAGCACGCTTCCACTGCGCCACTCTGCTACTACAAAATCCGAATGTCTAATTTAGCTATATATAGCTATTAAAGATAATATTACTGTTTCGTCTTATAAAGCAAGTAGCATGACGGAGTTAATCATTTCGCATGATTCCCCGTTTTCACAGCAATGTGGTGAACACAAAGCTATTGACATATTTAATGATTCGGTCAATTATATTTATTCACATATTCAAGTTTCAATTTATACGTTTTCTCACCTCCTAGTCACCCACGTGTACGTATGATCTTTCAATCGTTTTTCCTTTATGCCGACAAGGCAACTAAAATCGCTAAGTAATTAAGGAAGTATAGAGTACTACTACTTGCTAATGAAGTCTCCAAAATCCTTTATATATATGTATATATATTATCTTTATCTTATGATATTTACTTTGTATTATATTATACTCATTTATTGTGCTTTTTAATTATTAATTTTTCTATATGTGACAGTGGATTTTCATTGATGAGTTCATGAACCTTGGTTCTTTTCCCTAAAACTATATATAT
>NC_069005.1:21145277-21150027 GCF_001194135.2 Octopus bimaculoides | reverse complement strand
ATTTAAAAAAAACAACAAAAAACACATTGGATAATGTACTCTGGGTCATATGCGATACACGAAAAGTCATAAAGCAGGATGATTATAAGTAGAATGCTTTTTGGTAACAGGTTTACAGCATCAGAGCCGATCTAGATTAGCAGCAAACTCATCCCAGCCAACGAGGAATTTTCTACACAAGGGGTTCTCGACCATTTTAAAAAAATTTATGGATCCCTTTGGTTGCTATTTTATTTTGGTGGACTCCCATTGCCATTCAATGTTTAAAAACTTCTTTCAAAATTCCTTATTTTGCTTTTCTTACATTAACTTGTGTAGGCTGCAATTTGTAAAATGTTAGAGAAAGAAACCTAGCTGTTTCTTGCAATACATACCAATACATACATCTAATGCAAATTTTTTCAGGGCCCTTAAGATACTATTGTAGATCCCCAATTTATTATCTTGTTGCGTGGACTTCCAAAAATCTTTACATAGACCCTCAGGGGTAATATGGATCCCGGTTGAGAATCACTGCTCCACACGATCACGTAGAAATAAAATAATGAAGAAACTCGTCTGCAGATTTATATGTAGTAGACGTACACCTTCTAATTCATTTAAATTTTAATTGATCGGTCTATTGCATTGTAGTTGTTGTTGTTACAGGTGTTTAACCCATGGTCAGCCTTGTTCCAGCAGAGCTCTGTGATAGAAAAGCAGTTCAGTAACGATATTACTGTTGTTTCTAGCAGACCACGTAGAGAGGATTCGGTATTACTTATGGAAGTGTCTCCTTCCCACCGCCGCCACCGCCGCCGCCTTTGTTTCCCCATGACTTTCTAAAAAAAAGTTATGTTGGGAAAAGTTCTGCATTTTTTTTCAAGAATTTCGGATATTTTCCTGCTCCCCTCCCCCGTCCGTTTCCGTTTAATTTTGCCCAGGAAAAATTCTCTGAACGAAATCTTTGTGCAAAGATAAGAACAATGCTCATATGTATTTCTCTCATTATTATTGCTGGCAAATTCTGGACAAAATGCTTAGTGATATTTCTTCCGGCTTCGTATTCTGAGTTCAAATGCCGCCATGGTTGACTTTGCCTTTCATCCTTTTTATAGTCGATAAAATAAATACCAATTTAGCACTGGGGTCGATGTAATTGATTAACATAATTAGTATGTGTGCCTTCAGTTTGCCGCCATCGGGCACCCAGAAAATATATATATTGCCTACAACAGATCCAAAAGTGGTGCCGCCCCCATAAAAAATGTCACCCGGGGCAGACCGCTCCCCTCTAGCTATGCTAGTGATTGACTTACCCCCTTTTTCTAAAAATTGCTGGCCTTGTACCAAAATAAGAAATTATCATTAAATTAGCAAATTCAAGAGTTGGATAAAATGCTTAGTGGCGTTTCTCTGGAAATATACTGAGTCCAAATGTCATTGAGGTTGACTTTGCCTTTCTTCGTTTTGGGGTTATATTCTTTTACTTTTCTTTTACTTGTTTCAGTCATTTGACTGCGGCCATGCCGGAGCACCGCCTTTAGTCGAACAAATCGACCCCAGGACTTATTCTCTGTAAGCCTAGTACTTATTCTATCGGTCTCTCATTTGCCGAACCGCTATGTTACGGGGACGTAAACACACCAGCATCGGTTGTCAAGCGATGGTGGGGGGGACAAACACAGACACAAACACATACATACATATATATATATATATTTATATATATATATATATATACACACACACACACACACACACATAAATATATATACATATATACAATGAGCTTCTTTCAGTTTCCGTCCACCAAATCCACCCACAAGGCTTTGGTTGGCCTGAGGCTATAGTAAAAGACATTTTCCCAAGGTGCCACGCAGTGGGACTGAACCCGGAACCATGTGGTTGGTAAGCAAGCTACTTACCACACAACCACTCCTGGGGGGAGGGGTCAATGTAATTGACTTAACCCATTCCCCTAAAAATTGCTGGCCTACTGCCAAAACAAGAGATTATTGTTAAACTGGCAAATTCGAGCATTGAACAAAATGCTTAGAAGAATAGAACTGCAATCAATTGGCTACTGGGGATCAATGTAATAGACTTACCCCACTACCATAAAAATTATTGTTCTAGTGCCAAAAATAAGAAAGGATTATTAATTACACTGGAAGATTTTTCAGAAAGAAAAAAATATACGTAAGTTAAATATTGGAGGCAGGGATGATTCGAAATGTCTCCCCAACTTCTATGTTTTATCTAGATAATTGTACACTACAGCTTTTAAAACACTTAAAGTTTATCACTGGAAAATTTCATTAAAAAAATATGCATTTGTGGCTTGGAAGTTTACTTCACAGCCATGTAGTAACAGGTTCAGTCCCACTGTGCAGCACCTTGGGCAAATGTCTTCTACTACAGTCCTGTGGCGTTTGAGACGTTTGGCGGGACTGAGTGACTAACCGCGAAGTTCTTGTCATCGTTGGCAGCTCGCCTCACCGAGTGGTCAGGTGATGCCCGTGAGAGCGCTTGGCTTCTCCAACGGCTTAGCCTCGCCATCATCCATGCTGGCTTGCTTCAGTGGGTTCCGTTGAACCTTGTGCTGTGCAACGAATTGAAGCACTTGGTGCTGCATTGATGTTTTTTTTTGTCTTTCTTCTCTTTTCTTTTGTCTCTCCTCTTTTTCTCCCCCCCCCCGTCCCACTATTTTCTTTTCATTTCTCCTTCTTTTGTGAGAACTCGTATTACGGAAGAATCATGGCTATTGTTTTAGGATTTGTATTTTAATGTGGTTTTGTATTATTCATATATCGTATACATACATGAATGCAAATAAAATCAATATCTTGTGAATGAATTTGGTACATGGAAACCCATCCTCTGTGTGTCTTTGTGTTTGTTCCCTACAACAGCTTAACAACCTTTGTTGGTTCATTTACATCCCTGTAAATTAGCAGTTCAGCAAAAAGAAACAGATCTTTTCGGATGTTGTCAGAAATTTGGAAATTTTAAAATTTGGTATACTGATGTAATTTTTCACATTGAATCTCAATTTGGGATTCATTTATTCCCAGAAAAGTTTAGAAAAATGTTCCAGAACTTCAAAGTTCGATAATTTTTAGTCTAATCAGAAAACAGGAATCAGAAGGCCGTGCATTTTCTGCATGATAGCTGCTTGTCACAAAATGATAGACAACAATGATACAAGCACAAAATGATGTCACTCGTCTAAACTTGTGGTGGTGGTGGTGGTGGTTGCGGTGGTGAAAATCTTAGTTGAGCCATACAATGTCTTTATTACAATAAAAATGAAGTAGACTACAGCTTTGCTTGTTACTATGGAAACAGACAGCAATGTGAGATTTACGGTCATGTGTATAATGATGGCTTTTGATTGGCTAAAACTACCTAAAATTTGCAAGCTTTAAAGGGTATTTACGTTTTTTTATCAATTTATGGCAAAAATTTATTTCATTTTCAGAATTAGCTTACAAAAATCGATATAACCAAATTTGGAAACAATCGCAACAAAACTGAAAAAATATGAAATCTGTGACAGTAACCAAAAAGATCCAAATAGACCGATAGAATAAGTACCAGATTTAGAAATAAGAACGGGGACAATTTGTGGTTGCCGACTGAAACAAGTAAAAGATAGAAGATGTAATAAATTTAGTAGGAGGTGGGCATGGAAGAATACAACAACAAAAAAGTATTGTTCCCATTTTCCCCACCAGCGTAATCGTAATCTACTCTATCTAAAATATATCTCAGGAAAACTTCATGAATCCTTTAGCATTTAAACTGGCTGTATCAGGCCCAAATATTCCATCTGTTTTATATTCAAACAGGCCAGATCTGGCCTCTTACACTTACTCTACAGTGTCATTCTTAAAATAAACAATCACATCATAAAACAATCACAAATCTCGTAGCTATGGGATAATGCATGATTAATTCAAAACAACGGGAATAAATAAGCATTGCATTTGACAGAGAGATCTGAATGCTAAAGGACTTTTAGTGAACCACTTTAGTAGAAAGTGGGTTATACATCTTTAGATGTATACCTGACTTTCCTACTATAAAATTAAAGAATATAACTCCAGACTATCAACTTAAACAACACTTTATTCAGGTGGTAAATATATACATCTTTAGTTCTTGTTGTTACAGCTTCTGTTGTGTGTGAGCATAGTTGTTGGGACGTTGTTCTGTAGTTGCAAGCGAGCTGTCGAGTGTAAGTCCGAAAGATGTAGAGAGACAGCTTAACACGTCCGATGCTCATGGTCGGCCGACCGCAAAAGAGATAGAATTAAGCGGGAACGCTTGCTTGTTTAATTCCACGCATGCGTGAGACTACGCATGCGCACGGCGTTACTACAGACTCAAAAAAAAAACGATACTGGAAGAACAAATTTCTGTAAGTTATGCTGAAGTTTGGCTATTATTGGTGTTTAACTCCAAGAAGGTGATGAGATGTGAGAATTGCTAGAATGTCATAAAAAATTCCATGCAACATTTATTCTAGTTCTTCATCTTCATGCAAAGATGCGTGGCCTGGTGGTTAAAGTACTGCACTCACAACTGCAAGATTGTGGTTTCAATTCCTAGACTGGCTGCATATTATGTTCTTGAGCAAAACACTTCATTTCACATTGCTCCACTTCACACATCTATAAATGAGTAACTCAGTGACACATTGGCATCTTGTTCAAGGAGGACTGCATATAACTGTGTATGGTTATATATATATATATATATATAT
>NC_069005.1:21143348-21144452 GCF_001194135.2 Octopus bimaculoides | reverse complement strand
ATATATATATATATATATAGTGTGTGTATGTAAGTGCCTGTGTGGTGCTATGTCAAAGCACCTGTGCAGTTCCACATAAAGGTGCCTTGCAGTGCCATATAAAAGCACCCAGCACACTGTAAAGTGGTTTGCATTAGGAAGGGCATCCAGCTGTAAAAACCATGCCAAATCAGACTGGGGTCTGGTGCAGCTCCCCAGCTTTGGTCAAACTGTCCAACCCATGCCAGCATGGACAACGGACGTTAAATGATGATGATGAGGTTGTGATCTTGGTCACTTATACACCATGGGGAACCAGGTAACTGGCCCTATAAGTTCTAAGACTTGAGACACTAGCGTAGCTAGAGTGTGTACCTCCCAGTGTGGGCCCTTCTGCTTGCTGTCCCCATAAAAAACACATATTGCCTACAGCAGACCTAAAAGTACCACACAGGCAGGACTGCTCACCCACTTCAGCTACGCTAGGGACTTGAGATAGTATTTACTTCCTTCATCTTCATATTCAGAGGTCAAATCCTACCAAAGACATTTTTGCCCAAGAACCATCAAAGTGCTGGAGTCAATGTATTCAACCAATCCCCTCCCTTCAGTGTTGCTAGCCATAAGGCCTAAATCAGAAGCCATTGCTATTTAGCCCCAGGTCAGCTCTGATCCAGCAGACCTGTAATCAAAGGCATTCTACTCATGATTGTCTTAATTGAAACAGTAATTGATTTTCTTTGTATTGATGACAAATACATTATTTTTAACATATTTGGCAACAGCAGTAGGCATTAGTTGTTACTTTTGTTCAGTTCCTCAAGGTGGTGAGATGGTAGAATTGTTTGAATGTTCAAAAAAAAAAAAATCCTTATGGTTTTTTTTCTAGTTCCTTACGTTCTGAGTTCAAATCCTGATAAGGCCAACTTTGCCACTCGTCTCTTTGGACACTAGGGCTGTAGGGACGGTCTGGCCCGGGTGGCACTTTTCGTCCTGTTGTAGGCAATATGAGTTTTTTTTGTAAAATCTGGGGGAAGCACACACTCTAGCTACACTAGTGTCTTTGGGGATATATACGACAGGCTTCTTTCAGTTTCCGTCTACCAAATCCACTCACAAGGCTTT
>NC_069005.1:21137594-21143338 GCF_001194135.2 Octopus bimaculoides | reverse complement strand
AGGGCTGTAGGGACGGTCTGGCCCGGGTGGCACTTTTCGTCCTGTTGTAGGCAATATGAGTTTTTTTTGTAAAATCTGGGGGAAGCACACACTCTAGCTACACTAGTGTCTTTGGGGATATATACGACAGGCTTCTTTCAGTTTCCGTCTACCAAATCCACTCACAAGGCTTTGGTCGGCCTGAAGCTATAGTAGAAGACACTTGCCCAAGGTACCACACAGTGGGAATGAACCCGGAACCATGTGGTTGGTAAGCAAGCTACTTTACCACACAGCCACTCCTGCGTATGTATATATGTAGTATAACATGATCAAATAATTAAGAAGTTTGCTTTGCAATCACAAATTTCCAGGTTCAGTTCCACTGTATTGCATCTTAAGCAAGTAGATTTTGTTTTACCATTGCCTTAGATCGACCCACTCATAAGTCAGTTGGATATGTTGAACCTGTCGTTTTCAAGAACAGTGTTATCACACACTGCGCAGCGCTGAATCTATCTGATGTTTGTTTTTAATTGTACACGTATCCGTGAAATGCTTAGTCACTTACAAGCTAATTCAGTGAACTAGTAATTTAGATGATCTAACAGCTAAGTAATCATTGTCGAAAACAGCTGGAGTTTCACTTAATTTTTATATGAATGCATGTATGTCATGGCATTGTTTCTGCACTTGTTTTTACTTTACGGACAAATCGAAAAAAAAAACGGAAAAAAAAATCTTAAATAATTCTCAGAATATTGTATAGCATTCTCCGAACGCAGCAATTTTTACTTTTGAACCCCAATGTTCTTCTCTAATTTGTAGTGTAATTGTATGCGCTTCATGTGTTAAATGCTCGATCATGGCATACCTAGGGTTAAACAATAAAAAGAACGGTAACTACAATCTAATCAAGGGAGATAACTCTAAATTCGAAACGACAAGAGGTCAAAACGCTAAGAAGCATGTTGGAAAACTTGCTCCGAGGTTCTGAACAGTCGAAAGTTGTTTTGATACAAGGTAATTAATCATTTGGACTTTTTTTGCGTCTTTAATATCCTTGATAGAACAGGAATGTTATATCTTCTCAGTTCTCGTCCACTAAGTACTTCATGCTTCATATCTGGATATCGTTTCTGCTGTTAAATTGTTTTGAACCTCTGCTTTGTATTTTCGTGTATTTTTTAAAAATTATTTTCGTCTGCTGGGAAGAATACTTCGGATAATAGGTTGAAGAATGGTCTTTGTATTGCTACTCTTAGCAAAGAACAATGTCTTTCCCCCACTTTTTTTGTGAAATATACTGGTTCTACTCTACACGCATTGTTGAACTTTAGTCCCATGCCAAGTCCCACTGGAACACCTATAGTCAAAAACGAACCAAATTGTGACTGGCAACCCTTCATATTATAGCAGCCCTTCATATTACTGCTCTAAACTCGCAAAAAACAACAGAAGCCAGAATAAAAAAAAAAACATGAACGTTATTAAATTTTCGAAAGAAACAAACAATAGTCTTTCATATATGTATACGTAATAATGTTTTGTATTTTGTTTGTATAAAATGTAATTTTGTGTGTGTGTGTAAAGCAAGGAATAACATCGTTTAATCTAATACAGTATGACATCATCACCAATACTCGTTTAATAAGCTACGAAACAAGAAGTCCAGCTTCCTGAAGCATTGTCCCTCAAAGTCGTGTATTCTATAAAGCAATACGATTCCTTTGAAATATATTTTTTTACGCAGTTATATATTTTATACTAAAGGGAAAAAAAAACATTAAATATTGTAAACTGTATTTCATTTGGGTGTGTTTGTCAGCATAACTGTGTTGTGAAGAAGTTCGTTTGCCAATCATAGTTTCATGTTCGGTCCTCAAACGTAACACCTTGAATAGTTGTCTTCAACTATAGCTTTGCGAATGGATTTAGTAGACATTATATTTGTAGTTGACGGTGTTTGTCCCTCACCACTGTTCGACAACCGGTGTTGGTGTGTTTATATCCATGTAACTTAACGGTTCCTTAAAAGTATCAGGCTTTAAACACATAAGTACTGGGGTTGATTCATTCAACTAAATTTTTCAAGGCAGTACCCCAGCATTGCTTTAGTCTAATGACTGAAACAAGTAAGTGATAAAAGATATATATATATATATATATATGTATGTATGTGTGTGAAGTTGTATATATACACAGGGCTTGGACAAAATAATGGAAACACCTTAAAATTTCAAACAAATTAATTTTAATATGAGGTAGGACCACATTTGGCAGTAATTACAGCCTGAATTCTATGAGGTATGGACTCATACAAAGTTTGAATTGTTTCCAAAGGAATTTTTGTCCATTCTTCAGTTAAAACAGTCTCCAGTTCTTGTAGTGATTGATGGTGGAGTATATCGACTCCTTAATTGTTTTTCTAAAATGCACCATAAATGTTCAATAATATTGAGATCTAGGGACTGTGGGGCCCAGATAAGATGATCAACTTCACTAGCATGTTCCTTGTGCCATTCAGTAACAACTTTAGCTGTGTGAATTGGTGCATTATCATCCTGAAAGATTGCGATTCACTCCGGAAGCAGTTCCGCAACCATAAGATGAATTTGATCAGATAAAATGCTAAAATAGTCTTGACTATTAATTCTGCCATGAAGGGAAACCATTGAGCTGGTGGATTTCCAAGATATAGCCTCCCAGATCATCATAGATCCTCCTCCATATTTAACAGTTGGAAGAAGGCAGTCTGGGTCAAATGCTTCTTTTGGCTGTCTCCACACTTATACTTGGCTGGTGGTTGGAAATAAAGTAAAAGATGACTCATCCGAGAAAATAACATTCTTCCACTGCTCTAGAGCCCTATTCTGTAGGTTTTTACTCCACTCTAAACGCTTTGCAACATTTGTTTTTGAAAGTAGTGGTTTTCTGATTGCAGCCCTCCCATGAACTCCAGCTTTGTGCAGCTCCCTGAAAACAGTTTTTGTGGAAACTGGGTTCTCAAGGTGGTCATTAAGCTCTGCAGTAATTTTGGGAGCTGTACTTTTGTGATCCTTTCTAACAATTCGTGTAAGAGTCTGACGGTCCCTATCTGAAAGTTTTGGTTTTCTACTGGAGTTCTGTTTCAACGAGGAGGTTTTTCCCTCTTTCTCGAAAGCTGGCATTACTTTTAAGACAGTACTTCTTGACACACCAAGCTTTTCGGCTGCTTTCGTTACGCTAGCACCTGCTATACGAGCACCAACTATTTGACCTCTTTGGAAAGTCCGATAGATCTGTCATTTTAATGAATTCTAATTACCTTTTTCTGATGATATCTGAAAAGAAGCAGCAATTTTAGCAAAACATATTAAGGAACACTGATAATAAATAAAAAAAACATGGAAATAAACAAGCTTTTGATCGTTTTATAGATATTTCAAAATTATGATGCTAGATGTTTCCATTATTTTGTCCAACCCCTGTGTATATATATCAGGTCATTAAGAATGAAATGTCCGATTTTCTTATGCAGCAAATTTGACAGTTGCTAACTCTAATGTTTTATCCTGACAATTCTTTGTTTTACAACATTGAAGACTTACAGCATCACTTTTAGAAATGCAATTCATGGTGTTTGTTTATATTGTTAGTTTTCTCTTGTAAATCAATTTTTGTGAACCCATGGAGGGATCAAAAATTCATATTGTTTATGAATATGAGTTCCGTTGTGGAACCAATGCATCCCAGACATCTTGAAACAAAAACTGGTGAAGATGTGGCAAATGAGCACACTGTACATTGACGGTTTGAGAAGTTCCATTTTGGGTCAATAAAATAAGTACCAGTTAAGTACTAGGGTGGATGTATATGATCTCATATGAAGTTATAATTGATTTGACTCGGGTTCCTGGTAGAATTTATGTGGGTAGTGGGTTCCTACTTGTGACCTTAGGTATCCACAATCCTTCAATAGTCTTTCAAATGCTTAGGACCCTCCTGGTAATCTTTCCTGTTCCTAAGAGGCAAAGTTTCTGTAGAAGCTCTTCAGGGCATTCTATTCCAGTCTCCTTCGACCATTTGTCTATATCTTTGCTTACAGTTCCCAATGCACCAATTATTATAGGTACAGCATTTACAAATTTCATTTTCCAAATTCTTGCACTTTCAAATTTTAAGAGATTGCATTTTTTCTGTTTCTTGTCTTCTCTCTTTATGATCCTGAAATCAAACAGACATGATGAATCAGTTAGTAGGCAACTTCACTTTTTCTTGTCTATTATTGTTATGGCTGGCCTATTATTTTCAAGTTTCTTGTCTGTTTGAATCAGAAAGTCCCACAGAATCTTACAATTCTCCAACTCCAGCACTTTTTCAACCCAGTGTTCCTAACATGTGTCTCCCCATTTCTGGCAAAGCTTCCAGTGTAAAATTTTTACTACTTGGTTGTGCCTCCATTTCTTATATTCTTCTTGTGCCAATTTGGAGCATTCTGCAACAATGTGTGCCACTGTCTCATTCCAAGTTCCACAGATTCTACATTTTTCTGACTCATTTTTTCTCAAGTTGTTTGTCTTTATCACTTGATTCAGGGCTGCTACAATTAGGCTCTCTGTTTCTTTTTTTAATTGCCCCCTTTTTTAACCAAACCCAGGATTTTGTTCCACATCTTCAAAGGCTCTCCAAAATTGACCATGCAGAGGTTTTTCTTCAATCTGTCTAATGTGCTCTCTTTGAATTTAATTTTTGTCCTTTTTTCCTATTCCACACTCGATCACAATCCCTTATTCAATTCCTTTAGTATTGTTGTTGTTGTTGTTGTTGTTGTTGTTGTTGTTGTTGTTGTTGTTGTTGCTGTTGCTGTTGCTGTTGTTGTTGTTGTTGTTCAGTAGTTTTATTTTTATAGCGTGCTTTCACTTCACTACCAAGTGCAGCTCTGTGTGCTTTGGGTATGTGCTGTGGTTTGCTGTGATGCTCTTATGGTTACTGTAGTGAAGTGTTGTTACTATTATTATTATTATTATTAAGGCGGTGAGCTGACAGAATCGTTAGCATGCCAGACGAAATGCTTAGTGATATTTTGCCTGATGTTACATTCTGATTTCAAATTCCGCTGAGGTTGACTTTACTTTTCAGGGTTAATAAATCTAAGTACCAGTGAAAACTGGGGTCAATGTAATCAACTATACCCCTCAGGTCTTGTGCCTACAGTAGAAAAGATTATTATTATTATTATTATTATTATGGCGGTGAGCTGACAGAATCGTTAGCATGCTGGATGAAATACTTGAAGCATTTCTTCCGTCTTCACATTCTGAGTTCAAATTCTCCCAAAGTTGACTTTACCTTCTAGTCTTTCCAGGTCGATGAAATGAATACCAGTTGAGTACTGGGGTTGATGTAATTGACTAGCCCCCTCCGCCAAAATTTCAGGCCTTGTGCCTATATTAGAAAGGATTATCATCATCATCACTTTGCTCAATTAGACTTTAAGATACCAATTTTCATTTCAGATACAGTAAAGCAATCTGGTTACCCACTGACTGCATGTTTTCTCAAATTTCTATCAACCAGGTTAGTATACGGGTCTTTCATATATATTTTTATTTTTTAAAATTCATTTAACTGTCTCACTCAAAACAGCATTGGAAACATGTGATAAAAGATCTTTTTTTTCTAGAGTTTAGAATCTTGTCTTGTCAAGGAGCCTATCAGAGAGAGAAAGTTATTCTAAAGGCAGCGAGCTGGCAGAAACGTTAGCACGCCGGGCGAAATGCTTA
>NC_069005.1:21134141-21137494 GCF_001194135.2 Octopus bimaculoides | reverse complement strand
CACTTGCCCAAGGTGCCACGCAGTGGGACTGAACCCGAAACCATGTGGGTGGTAAGCAAGCTACTTACAACACAGCCACTATTTGGTGAGTTTTTTTAACCAGTTGGATCCTGCCATGCTTCTAGGCCTCTCCTGTTATGCTATCAGAGCCTGGTGATTTCCCAGAGAACAGCTTCTTTATGGTTATCATCACTTCTAACAGGAATGATCCAAGTCAAGCTGATCCAAGATAGCATTTGTGGGAGGGAAACAATAATGTTTACGGTAGAGACTGGGTTTATAACTGTATTGAAGTAGTCTGCTCAATGAGAGAGGATATTATTATTGTCCATAAGCTGGGTGATATCTGATGTTAGCACTGATGTGATGCTACTGGTTTTAGGGCGTCATAAATTGCCTTGAGACCTTCACAGAAGGTTTTCATATCATGTTTGTCAGCAGCTGCCTGTAGTTTGGATGACTTTGCATGGCATTCTGTAGTGGGGCCCTGATTTGGGAGTTTCAGTGTTCTGAGGAATATTTGACCACCTCTTAGCAACTATTGTTTGAAGGTCTACTCTGACTCAGAACAGTAATATCTCAGCTATAGGTCAACTTACATACCTCCAGAAGATCACTAACAGACACCCCAACAGACCTGGGTTAGATGAGGCTTTTCAGCTTTTTCACTGTTCCCCAGGGTAGATGAGGCTTTTCAGCTCTTTTGCTGTTCCCCCTGGGTAGATGAGGCTTTTCAGCTCTTTAGCTGTTCGTCTAAGAGAAGGTAGTGCCATACAAATCCTGCGTATTGATAACTATTTGGCACATGGCACTTGTTGCGCCAGACGAATTCAAGTTTGAAGGGCCGGGGAGTGGAACTGGCTCAGCACAAAACCATGCCTACTATAACGATAATAGTCTTTGTCAGGTTGTTGAGCAAACCAAGACACCAGCACCAATGCATCTACATTATCTTCGTAAGTTAGTGGTGATAGGAAAAAATGCAATGGGGACAGCTATTGGATGTCTTCAGCTTTGATCCTGCAGGAATGATGGTCATTTTCCACAGACCTGGACCAGATGTGGATCTATATCCTCATAAAGTGACAGAGCAGACCACTTTAGGTGCAGCATTGTTCTATCCAATTCAGGAACAGGAACCTGAAAAGGAACCTTAAACAATGCCTGCCCTGCTTGGACTTGCCAGGCCACTGGTCTTGGCAGATCATGCAATGATACAATTGAAGAAACAGGAAAATTTATCAATCTTGACACACCCCTAAAACCAGAAAATTTATCCTCAACTCTGGGAATGTTAGGAAACTGTTAGACGGTGACAACAAACCTTTCCATCTGCTATGAGTAGGCCAGTTAGTAATTTACAGAGTAATAGTAAGCATATAATGACTATAATTACTCACTTTTCTCTTTTCTTTGTCCTGTCTTTCCTTTTGTCATCCATGTTGGTGTTCCATTTTGTATACAGCCAGCAAGAAATAGTTGTATATGGCTGTGCATACTTGAGAGATTTTTTCACCTAAGATCCCTGAATGCCAGGTAGTCCAGAGGCTTTCCAATTTGATATATTTTTAAGCATCATTTTCCTCTTTCTCTTCTGTAATATTTATATTCTCTTGTTTTGACCTATTTTTCATTTCACTTTCAAATTCCCCACAACCAACTGCTTTCCTCTTAGCTATTCTTTCATGCAATCCACATTACATACCTCTTACATTCAGTTTTTCTTTCAGATCATGCACCATCATTCATATACTCTAACATTACACATCCAGCTGCAAATAATTACTTCAATTCTCTCCAGCTTTTACCCATCCTTCATATTCAATACCCATATTTTTTACTACCATGCAATATTTCACTTCATACTCAGACGAGCATCGCCATTACATAAATGATGTTGCTCATTTACAGTCTCCCTTGAAAAATATGTCTGGCAGTGGGGAAATATTGTCTGGTTTGGAAATGGTAAAGGTTGGTGACAGGAAAGGCATCCAGCCCCCCCAAAATCTACATCAACAGATTCTGTTTGACCCATGCAAACATGGAAAAGTGGCATTAAATGATGACGATGACATTGTCTTCTGCTACTTAGAGCTTTTCCACCATGGTCCACATAAGATTTTGTTGTTAAAATACATGTGCAATAAATTGCTTACAATACACCAAATATTTTAACATTTTTAAAAATACAATTCCTAAAAATATTTAATCTTCAAAATATAATAGGAGTTTTTAGACATCAAATGGCTATGAAGGTCTCCTCACCTGAGTAAAATAGGAATCAAAGGAGTTCAAAAGTTAAAAAAATGGTTGAGAACTACTGTTCTATAGAAACCCTCAAGACACTGCAAATGCATCCCACCTTATCTGAGACTAACTTTAACCCTTTTGATACCAATCCACCTGAAACTGCTTCTGGCTCTGTAGTACAAATGTCTTGGTTGCAAAATTCTGAATTAAAATCTTCCACCAAGCCTTAGTCACAATTTATGTTCCTAACACTAGCTTAATGATAACAAAGTTATTTTACTAAATTATTTCTTATATTTAAAATTAATTGAAAGAAACACAGAGCATCTCAACAGAAATATGGTAACAAAAGGATTTAAGAAGGATTTTCAGTTGTAAAAACTATAACAACCATAGACACAGGCATGGCTGTGTGGTAAGATGCTTACTTTCCAACCACATAGTTCCAGGTTCAGTCCCACTGCGTGGTACCTTGGGCAAGTGTCTTCTACTGTAGTCTCAGGCTGACCAAGGCCTTGTAAGCAGATTTGGTAGATGGAAACTGAAAGAAGCCCATCTTGTGTGTGTGTGTGTCAGTCTGCATTTCTCCCCACCATCACTTGACAACCAATGTTGTTAACTTAGCAGTTTGGTAAAAGAGAACCGATACAATAAGTACCAGACTTAAAGTAAAAATCCTGAGGTCGATTCATTCAACTAAAAAAAATAGTTTCTAGGTGCCCCAGCCTGGCCCCAGTCAGCTGACTGAAACAAGAAAAAGGTGATGAAAACATGGTTGCTGAATATTGATAATGCAGACAACATACCTAGAAATATGCTAGGGGCCTGCATACACACACACACACACACACACACACGCACGCACAAGTGCACACACGTGCATAAATTTATAAAAGTCTTAAAACAAGCAAACAGAATGAAAAGAAATACTTCTTCATATCTATTTAGAGAAGCTATTATTGACTTTGGAATTGACAAAATCTTGGTTCTAAGAAATTGCAAAGAACTAATCAATAATTATTATCTTATAATAGCAAAACAATAATCAACCTTAACTGAAATTCATATTTTCCATCAGAGATAATTTTATAATTTTTGTGAGA
>NC_069005.1:21130230-21134047 GCF_001194135.2 Octopus bimaculoides | reverse complement strand
TTCAAATAGCTTTAATCTTTTAAGCAATATTTCGATGATTATTCCTAAATAATGACAAACAGATTGATGTTGTTGTTGTAGTTATTGTAATTTAGCCCCAGGCCAGCCTGAATCCTGCAGGCTTATTATGAAAGATATCGCATCTGTAACCATCCACCATATTCTTCTTTTTAAGCTTACAGATGTAATTTGAACAGAATTTGATCGCTGTTTTCGGTATTATGGAGAGATTCCCTCATTGGCTACAGCTCCAGATTGGGCCTGTAGGAGTAGACTTCTGATGAAAAGTGTTCCATTTTGTCTTTTATTCATACGTCATCATCATCATTAACAACATCCGTTTTCCATGCTGGCATGGGTTGGTCAGCTCAACAGGAATTGACAAAGCCAGAGGCCACAACAGGTTCCATAGTCTATTTTCACTTGTTTTCTACAACTGAATGCTCTTCCTAATGCTGCCAACCACTTTACAGAGTGTACTGGGTGCTTTTTATGTGGCACCATCACCAGTGCATTTTATGTGGCACCAGCACCAGTGCTTTTTATGTGGCACCAGCACCAATGCCTTTTATGTGGCACCAGCATCCACACCAATTCTTTTTACATGAAACATAATTAATACTACATTATCTAAACTGTCCTTCCTGTTTAAGATGGTAAGGATATTTAGCTGCTATTTCTACTGGTTTCATCAATCACATACAGGTTTCTGCTGCAGATGTTTTTGTTGCATTTTTAGCCCTGGCCCAGCAAACTTGATTCAAGGTATTCCAGTTGTGACCATCCTACCTTTTATTCAGACACAATGTATCTAGGACTACATTATCTAATGTTCTGTCTTTTATTCAGACACAATGTATCTCAGACTACATTATCTAATGTGTTCTGTCTTTTATTCAGGCACAATGTATCTCAGACTACATTATCTAATGTGTTCTGTCTTTTATTCAGACACAGTGTATCTAGGGCTACATTATCCGCTACGTTCTTCCAGCTTTTAAGACGGTAAAGTGCGATTCAATGCAATTAAAGGTTAGGGTTAAGGTGGGTGTTTGGCTGCTGTTTTCACCAATACTAACAATGCATGCAGATTCCAGTGTTAACAAGTAATATCTGAATGGCGGATAATGAAAGTGGCTTACAGCAAAAATATTTAACAGGAAAGTATATAAAGCACTGGCATGGCTGTGTGATAAGAAGCTTGCTTACCAACCACATGCTTCTGGGTTCAGTCCCACTGCATAGCACTTTGAGTAAGTGTCTTCTACTATAGCCTCAGACCAACCAAAGTGCTTTGTGATTGGATTTGGTAGACGGAAACTGAAAGAATCCTGTCATACATACATGTCTATGTGTGTGTCTTTGTGCTTGTGTTTGTATCCCACTACTTCTCGACAAACTAGTGTTGGTGTGTTTACATCCCTGTAACTTAGTGGTTCAGCAAAAGAGACTGACAGAATAAATACCAGGCTTAAAAAATAAGTATTTGGGTTGGTTCATTCAACTAAAAGTTCTTTAAGGCAGTGCTCCAGTATAGCCGCAGTCCAATGACTGAAACAAGTAAAGAAGCCTCAAATCACATTTGACTGAGTCAAACAAAGGAGTCCAGCATCTACTAGGGCAGTGCTTCCCAAACTATCTGATGTGGCAGATCAGCATGGGGTTTTTTTTCCAGTGTACCAAGGACTGGTAATATTTCTTAGCAATATTAATTTATACCAGAAATAATATATATAATGAGGTTAATAAAAGTTGCCAATTTTTGTTATCTTATATTTATTTTGTAAACAAATACAATATTACATAAGTATTTTATAATGTTTCTTTCTTTTCTGGAAACTCACCACACACCAGCAGCTGATGGCTTGCGGATCGACACTGGTCCACGGATGACCACCACTTTGAGTAGTACTGTACTAGGGCACTCAATATGCTAGAAATACCAGCCAGATCTCTCTCAAATTTAATTAATGTAGTCCTAGCAACTGTTATTGTAAAAAAATGACAGTCTTTTGTTAGGATTTTCGTAGCTTAGTGGTTAGGGTGTTGGATTCTTGACATTTAACATCTGTTTTCCATGTTGGCATGGGTTGGTCAGCTTGACAGGAATTGAGAAGGCCAGAGGCCACAACAGGACATAGTGTATCCGTGGTTTTGATTCCTAGACTGTGCTACATGTGTTCTTGAGTAAAACATTTCATGTTACATTGCTTCAGTTCACTCAGTTAGCAAGAATGCATATTACCAAAGGTCTCGGTCGCTTGTCCATTGCCTCCTTGAGGCCCAACATTCGAAGATCATCCCATGTCTTCTTGGGTCTACCTCTACCACAAGCTAGACTCTTCAGTCAAGGGCTCTTCTGTCCTACAAGTGAGACACTACAGCAAGATATGGCTCTCCGGCCTGTTGCATCAATCAAAGACTTTTTCTTTGCAGCATCATTATGACTGATATTGATATAAAGTTGTTATTTTTGTTTAAAACGATGAGCTGGTAGAATCGTTAGCACACTGGACAAAATACTTGGCAACATTTTGTCCATCTTTGTGTTCTGAGTTCAAATTCCACCAAGGTTGACTTCGCTTTTATCTTTTTGGGGTTGATAAAATAAGTACTAGTTGAACACTGGGGTCAATGTAATCAACTCAATTACTCCTGTGAAAGAGTATAAAAACAGGATCCCTCTGTCAAACCAGTGCGGCAGAATTGGCTCATCAAACCAGTATGATCCCAGGTCCAAATTCACAGCCTCCACATCAGACCGTGGCTGGTGGAGAGAACATGCTGAGGCCTTCATCCTGCAGTGAACTGAACCCAGGCAATACAATCCGATCCAAATTGTTGTTCAGCCCAACATCAGCCTCGATGCAAAAGACCGATGACCAAAGCCATTCAGGTCATGGCAACCTCCTGTCTCCTTTTCAAACAAAGTAAGTCCCGGATTGGTTGTAATGGTGGTGATGCCATTGGCATTGTTGTTAAATCTCTCAGCTCAGTTCTGATCAAGCAACAAGCATTGTTGTGTGACTAAAACGTTTGCTTTGCAACTTTATGATTTCTAGATTCTATCCCATTGCAATGGCACCTTGTTCAAATGTCTTCTGCAATATCCATACCTCATTCTTATCCTCACCTTCTCATTCATTTCTCACCACTCCACCCTCTTATTTACCATCCTTTTTTTTTAACCACTTCTGCCCCATGTTTACATCTATCTCTTCATCTCCTCCAACATTCTTGCAATCTTACCTGCCCCCTTCCATTCTTCTGTATCCCTGTTATCTTTTATTCACTTTCTTGGACATGTTACCACGAGGGTTCATTCTGGCACCTCATCACCAACATATTTGCCTCTCTTTGGGGCACCAACTCCATCCTTCCCTGACCACCCATGTAAAATGGGCGGTAGCCATGAATCTTGTCCCTAATAGTAAAGTGATTCCGGCTCCTAATCAAGGGCACTTCAGTCAAGGGCTCTTCAGTCCTACAAGTGAGACACTACAGCAAGATATGACTCTCTGGCCTGTTGCTTCAATCAAAGTATCCAATTCATACCAGTATGGAAATCAGACATCAAAATGATGATGATGATGATATAACATCTTTGAAACCAGTGCCCAAGCATGGCCACAATCCAATGAATGAAGTCAGTAAAAGAATAAAATATCAACAAAATTTTTAAAAGAAAAACATGAAATCAATCATTAAACAATACTGAAATTTATTTAAGAATCAGAAAACATAGTCCTTTTATATATATATGTGTGTGTTTGTATGTGTATACTATATATATATATATATATATATATATATATAT
>NC_069005.1:21112206-21129750 GCF_001194135.2 Octopus bimaculoides | reverse complement strand
TATGTATGTATGTATGTATGTATGTATGTATGTATGTATGTATGTATGTATAAATCAATAAAGCACAGATCAGTGACAGCAATTCACTATTTAGCAAAGATCTCTGAAAAAACAGAAACATTGCAACAGTGATGAGAAAATAAAACAGTCTGTTGTGATCTATGAAGCTAATGAGTCTTTTATCCCCCATTTATGAGACTTGGCTCACAACATCTCAGTTTTACAAATCCTTTCAAAGTTTTATCAATGTTTTCAGGTTTTTGAAATAAATTTTATGAGTAATAGATATTTATTTTTTGTTATTACTTAAACCCTTTACTGGAACCATGATACTAATTAATAATTTGCTATTGGTCAGTTATATGCTAATTGGTAAATGACTGATGTAGGATGCAGGTGAATTTTCTAACCAATAATTTGCTGTTGGTGAATGATTGACAGTGAATGTTTCCAGCACAGTTGCATCATTGTTCTACTTAGAAACTGTTGTATTAGAGAAAGTACACTAGAGTATGTGTATATGTTGTTGCTGACCACGTGAGATTCACCGATTGGTTCTCAAATGCACACACACACACACACACACACACACACAAATATATCATTTTGGAAATTGAAAGGTTCACAAATACCTACTAAAACAGAGAATCAATCACATAATCCAAACACTGCCAAGCTAATCCCAACACTTTTAATAAACAGCTATTGAGTTCTCCTTTACTTTGTTCACCATATATATGGGTTCGCAAACAGCTATGTTCACCACATATACGGGTTCACAAACAGCTATGTTCACCATATATACAGGTTCACAAACAGCTATGTTCACCATATACATGGGTTCGCAAACAGCTATGTTCACCACATATACGGGTTCACAAACAGCTATGTTCACCATATATGTGGGTTCACAAACAGCTATGTTCACCATATATATGGGTTCACAAACAGCTATGTTCACCATATATACAGGTTCACAAACAGCTATGTTCACCATATATGTGGGTTCACAAACAGCTATGTTCACCATATATGTGGGTTCACAAACAGCTATGTTCACCATATATATGGGTCCACAAACAGCTATGTTCACCATATATACAGGTTCACAAACAGCTATGTTCACCATATATATGGGTTCACAAACAGCTATGTTCACCATTTATATGGGTTCACAAACAACTATTTCTCAATTGCTCACTAGTTTGAAGATTGCCACCCAGGATGAAACCACTGGTCACTGTAAGGCATCGAATACTCTAATTCTCACAATATATAATATTTTTTACTCTTAGAATTCATAATACAAAGCACTCTCTAAGTATTCCTTTATGCATCTGCGTGTGTGTGTGTGTGTGTGTGTGTGTGTCTTTGTATGTATAGTGAACAGTCCTGTCATAAACAACAGGCAACAGTCCTGCAATTCCTTGCTGAACAACCTGCACAGATGACTTGTACTTTTACAGTGATCAAATGTTTGCATTGTGCATTAGCTCACTCCCTCCATCAAATCGATTTTGCCTGTACAGGCGCAGTGTGCCACATGCCAGATGTCAAGATGATTTCAAATCAACGTGAAATGAAGTGTTTTGCTCAAGAAAACAACACACTGCTCAGTCCAGAAATGGAATCTATAATCTTGCAGTTGTGAGGGCAACAAGACAAACATTAGGCCACGTGCCTTCACATGTGTGTGTGTGTGTGTAGTCAGTAGTGTCTTTGTTTGTGAATCCAGATATGTGGTGAACAAAGTAAAGGAGAACTCAATACCCGGGTAGAGCAAATATTCGATGTGTTTGTTATCGTTCACCCTATAGGATTTTGTTTCATATTCTAAACGACAATCATCAGATGAGAATACAATGCCTGAACTGTTAACCTACATACATATATACAGACAGACAGACAAACAGATGTTTTAAACTTAAATAGAAATGTCTATATGTCTTATATGAATTGTTCTACTTAATAACAATCATTATTTTTTCTTTTTTGCATATCAATTAATGTCATCTTTATAGAAGACACATTTCACTGACCAGTTCTTTCTTATATATTTAGAAATAATGCTGAAAGCCCATAAAACAACATCACTTCATCTCGATGTAGTCTGGTCAGCCACGAACACACTTAACATGAGGGGGGGGGGAGAAAATTTCTCTCAATTCTCTCCCTTTAGTGAAGAGAGCTGAACAGAGTTAATAGCGAGATGTAAGAGGCAAGGGAAACAATTCTGACATCTCGATTACATTTGAAATTATGTAAAAGACTACCCCAAGATCGTTATACCAAATCTAATCTTGATACTGTGCTGATATTAGTGTATTGGCCATAATATAGTCCTGGTATTGACAATAAAGAGATAACGGTGTTACATCATCAATGGCGTATGTGAGAAAAACTTCTGGACTACAGTCAACGTGATGGCCATCATCATCACAACAAACACCAGTAGCTGTTTCCATACCATCTTCATGAACAATCAAATTTTAGAAGTCAAGATGCCGATGTCCAGTGCTACCACATCCCATAATTCCAGGTCGGCTTTCTGATCGGCTGACTGTTTCAGAGAGATCTGGAGGCAAATGAAGTTTCTAAAAAATAAAAAAGATATTGTAATAGACAAATATGGTAAAAAGATTAACGTTTTGATATTTTGCTTAAGCATTGTGAGACTAATAACCTTATGTAGAACTCAATATACACATCCTTCAAGGCGGCGAGCTGGCAGAAACGTTAGCACGCCGGGCGAAATGCTAAGTGGTATTTCGTCTGCCGTTACGTTCTGAGTTCAAATTCCGCCGAGGTTGACTTTGCCTTTCATCCTTTCGGGGTCGATAAACTAAGTACCAGTTGCGCACTAGGGTTAATGTAATCGACTTAATCCCTTTGTCTGTCCCCTTTGTTTGTCCCCTTGTGGGCAATAAAGAAATAAGAAACGTTAGCACGCCGGGCAAAATGCTTAGCAGTATTTTGTCTGTCTTTATGTTCTGAGTTCAAATTTTGCCAAGGTCGACTTGCCTTTCATCCTTTCGGGGTCGATTCATTAAGTACCAGTTGCATACTGACGTCAATCTAATAAACTGGCCCCCTCCCTGAATATTTCGAGCCTTGTGCCTAGAGTAGAAAAGAATATACACATGCTTCAGAACGAAGCATTAGTCAAACATAGAGCAGTAATACGAAAATAAGATGACAAAGGAATACTTGATTATCTTCAGTTGTTTCTGCTAAAAGATGCAGTGGACTCGTAGATGAGTGTTTGAGTAACACTTTGTAGCCTCAGCAGAGCCTTGAATACGAAGTGCAGTTTATTTGGGAAAAGACAATTATGCATACATTTAAGATAAAGCTATAAGATGTTACTCAAGCACTCAACTAAGAGTCCACTGCATCTCATAGCAGAAACAGCTGTAAGCTAATGGAGTTCATAACATATTTGTTTATTCCTTTGTCATCTTATTTTCATAAAAAGATTATTATGAGAACAAGCTGGTCCGATGAATTCTCAAATAGGGAACACATATTCAGAGATGGGGGCAGGGTATTGTGGCTTATATGGAGCCCTAGTACTTCCTTGTTAGCACTGGTAGGATTTGAACTTAGAATGGAGAAAAATATAACAAAAGACAACTAAATATTTTGTCCATTGCAAGCAAACATTCGAGCAATGGTCATCCTGTACATGTTTTTTTCTTTTTAACACCGAGTATTTATGGTTCAAAAGCAGAAGAGTGTGACTTGAAATTTGGTTGCTAGTTTTAAACTTGAATATGTTAGAGTACATATATAAAGGGAAACCATAGTCTTGTTCTGCTGATACTATCTTAAGAATCATTTTGTAAATATTCTAGTTGAGAATCAGATGTATTTAGAATTGACAACATATAGGTCACACTTGAAGAATAGCTGCTCCATTGAGTTGCTGAGGTAATGGCAGAATTCTGGGTAAAGCACCTTATATAACCCCTCACAACTTTATTTTTTGAAAGTGAACTAAAAAATAAAAGCATCGGTCCAAGAATGCTATGCACTGGGATTGAACTCAGGAGTTCATGGCTGCAAAGCAAACTAGTTAACCACTTGGCCATGTCTACATCCATGATACCAAACACATTTCATGCGTCTGAATATATAACTGAGCTGGTCATGACTGCAACAAACATATTAGTTTTATTCAGACAAAAACTTTGATAACAAGTCAACTGGATCAGAACTGGCCAAGGGTTAAATAACACCAACAACAACAACACAGTTACACTACATTAAAGGCAAGCCAACAAGGGAGTTTCATTTGATGTGCTAGAAACAGGACACATTGACTAATGTCCTCATGGAAAAAAAAAGACTGGACTGACAGGGCAGGAATGTTCACAGTTAGGTGGATAAAGATTGGCCTGGGGTTAAATAATAACACCATATACAACAATCCATTTGATTCACACATACACACACACACTAATAACTACTCCTGTTACTAGACTAATGAGAACTTGCAGTCAGTAGGAACAACATTCAGTTTATATAACTGTTTCTAGTTGTTTACTTGTTTTGGTCATTAGACTGCGGCCATGCTGGGGCACCACCTTGTTGTTTTTAGCTGAAAGAATCAACCCCAGTACTTATTTTTAAAGCCTGGTGCTTATTCTATCTGCTAAGTCATGGGGACATAGACACACACACACACACAACAGGCTTCTTTCAGTTTCCACCTACTAAATCCACTCACAAGGCTTTGGCTGGCTTGAGGCTATAGTAGAAGACACTTGCCCAAGGTGCCATTCTGTGGGACTGAACCTGGAACCATGTGGTTGGGAAGCAAACTTCTTACCACACAGTCATGCACACACCTATACACACACACACACACACACACACACACACACATGAAGGGCTTCTTTCAGTTTCTTATTTCTTTACTGCCCACAAGGGGCTAAACATAGAGGGGACAAACAAGGACAGACAAAGGGATTAAGTCAATTATATCGACCCCAGTGCGTAACTGGTACTTTATTTATCGACCCCGAAAGGATGAAAGGCAAAGTCGACCTCGGCGGAATTTGAACTCAGAATGTAGCGGCAGACAAAATACCGCTAAGCATTTCGCCCGGCACGCTAACGTTTCTGACAGCTCGCCGCCTTTCAGTTTCTTTCTACCAAATCCACCCACAAGGATTTAGTCAGCCTGAGGCTATAGTAGAAAACACTTGCCCAGGGTGCCTCACAGTGGTACTGAACTTGGAACCATGTGGTTAGTAAGCAAGCTTCATACCACATAACCATACCTAAGCCTATAAGCTACATTATCACTGACTTGACATTAACCCTTTAGCATTGACACCAGCCATATCCAGCCCTGTTTTATGTTCAAACCAGCCAGATCCAGCCTCTTACACTTAAACTACAATGTCATTCTAAAGAAAATACTATCACATCATTAAAGTCTCAAAGCTACAATACTTGATTAATTCAAAACAATGTGCATAAATAAGCATTACATTTGGCAGAATAATTTGAATATCAATAGGTTAAGTATACACTGAAACTTGAGTAGAGATGTTGTGGTCCTAAGCATTCTTGCATGCTTGAGTAGAGATATCTTACTCAAGTGTGACATTAAGCAGGGCCGGTGTTATATATATCAAGTCAGCTCTAAATGAGCAGAACAATGATCAAAAGCAATCCAACCATGACCATAATATCTTTTTAAGCTCGTTTAGAGTTGCTTAATCCAATATGCCTTCCCTAATTTAAGATGGGTCTGAGACTGGAGTGAAGTTTGGCTGCTATTTCTTGCAAATCGATTAGCCACTTACAGCAGTGGTTTCCCAACCCTTTTTATTGTTATGACAACAATCCTCCATTCAATATATTCCAGCCACAGAAACCATACCAAAACAGACAGGAAGCCTGAACAAGCCCTTCAGCTAGTCAGCTACTGTCAAACTGTCCAACCCATGCCAGCATGGAAAATGGACATTAGATGATGATGATGATGATGATGATGATTCCAAGTGTGCCTACTTAATATTTTATATTTTTTGAAAGCGGTGAGCTGGCAGAATTGTTAGCATGCTGGGCGAAATACTTAATGACATTTTGTCTGTCTGTACAGTCTGAGTTCAAATTCCACTGAAGTTATACTTCTACAGGGTGTCCACAAAGTCTGGGTACATGAGGATGAACACATACTTTAAGAAATTATTATGTCTTATATTTAATTGTTTATGTTATGATTTCATTTACTCCATGTAGACAGACTTTGTGGACACCCTGTACAATACACAAAATATTTTAACAATTTTTTTAATACAATTCCTCATAATATTTAATTGTGGATTCAAAGTTAGGCACAAGGCCAGCAATTTCAGAGTTGGGGGTGAGTTGATTACATTGGCCACATTGATCAACTGGTACTTATTTTATCAACCAAGAAAGGATGAAAGGCAAAGTCAACTTCAGTGGAATTTGAACTCAGAACGTAATGATAGACGAAATGCCACTAAGCATTTTGCTAAACAATATGAAGATCCATTTGAATAAAATTGGAATAAAATTGTTCCGTAGATAAAAAATGGTTGAGAAACACCAATTCTGATGCTCCCTTGGCTCATCCTAACCAAGATAGTGTAACAAGCTTGTAACAACTTCAAGTTACAATGTGATGAAACAATGTTGCTTGACAAGGTTGTGTAATGAGGTAATGTAACAATGAAGTGTAACAAGGTAGTATTGCAATGGGATGTAACAAGGTAGTATTGCAATGGGATGTAACAATGTAACTTACCAAGGTGTTGTAACAAGGGAGTGTGAGAATATTAGGTAACTGTATAGTGTTACAATGTAGTGTTACACGATAGTGTGACAAAATACCTGCAGTGTAATAAAGTAATGTGACAGACTAGTAGAACAAGGCCGCAAGTCTCTTACCTCAATTACAAACTTCTTACGTCTCAGTTTAAAAGCCCAGTCTGTTGTGTCTGGCATTTGGCATCTGATTGCATTTAATTTTGGTAATTGCTTAACATGGAACAAACCTGCAGGAAGACATGGAGAAAAAGCATTAGGAGACAGCAATATATACGATTGTAGTATTTCATTATTGACTCCGAGAAGGATAACGGGTGCCAGCATCAGAAGAGCATCACACAAAATGTCCTTTCTTTTATTCTTTTATTTGTTTCAGTCATTTGATTGTGGCCATGCTGGAGCACCGCCTTTAGTCGAGCAAATCAATCCCAGGACTTATTCTTTGTAAGCCTAGTGCTTATTCTATCGGTCTCTTTTGCTGAACTGCTAAGTGATGGGGACGTAAACACACCTGCATCGGTTGTCAAGCGATGTTGGGGGGACAAACACAGACACACAAACATATACATACAAACATATATATATATATACAATGGGCTTCTTTCAGTTCCCGTCTACCAAATCCACTCACAAGGCTTTGGTCGGCCCGAGGCTATAGTAGAAGACACTTGCCCAAGGTGCCACGCAGTGGGACTGAACCCGGAACCATGTGGTTGGTAAGCAAGCTACTTACCACACAGCCACTTCTGCGCCTTGCAATATTTAGGGAAGTAGATGGGAGAAGTAAGCTGTTTACAGCTCTTTGCATTCTGATTTTAAAACACTCTGCCACCATTAACTTCACCTTTTATACTCTAGGGTTTATTATACATCAAGTCAAAAACGTAGGTTTATTAAATTAACTGTATCCGCCACAATATTCATGGTATTGTGTATGTGTTAGAGATCTTTGTTATAATATATGAGTTCAAATCCTGCTTGTGTAAATTATTCATTTTTATCTTCCAGGATTGATAGAATTAAGTACCAAAATATTGATTTCAAATTTTAGCACAACACCAGCAATTTCAGGGGAGCAGGGTAAGTCAATTACATTGACCCTAGTGTTCAACTGGTATTTATTTTATCAACCGTGAAAAGATGAAAAGCAAAGTCAACCTTGGTGAAATTTGAACTCAGAACAAAAATGGATGAAATGCTGCTAAGCATTTCATCTGGCACGCTGATGATTCTGCCAGCTCATCGCCCCAATTAACTACCAAAATACTGATTTCAAATTTTGGCACAAGGCCAGCAATTCCAGGGGAAAAGGGTATCTCAATTACATTGACCACAGTACTCAACTGGTGCTCATTTTATTGACCCCGAAAGGATGAAAGGCGAAATTTGAACTCAGACGGACAAAATGCCACTAAGCATTTTGCCTGGCATGCTAATTATTCTGCCAGCTCACTGCCTTATTAATTACCAAAATATTAAAAAAGTTTAATCTACACAACTACACTTCTATCCAAAAATTACTGACTTTTGAATTAGAATTATGTTTACTACAGTTTACCTAGGAATACCTTAACTAAAGTGTTTTATTTTTAAACAATACCTGTAGTCATGGTTATGTGGTTTAGACATTTGCATTGAAATCATGTGATTCAGGGTTTGCTTCCACCATATGGATAGTGTTGACAAATGCTTCGTTAGTGAAATTGGGAGATAAAAACTAAAAGAATCCTGTGTGTGAGTTTGTATGCATGTGTGTGTGCATGCGTCTGTTTGCATGCGTGTGTATTTGCATGTGTGTGTGTGTTTGCATGTGTCACATATACGCATGCATGTGTGTGCACATGTGCATGCTGATATTAGCATCTTAATTACAAACAAAAGTCATTATCATACAACTAGTCTTATTTTACACAATTATCTTCAAAAGCATGTTCAGCTACTGAGCTGTTTGTTACTCAAAAGGTACTTGAGGAAATAGTACTTGACTTGGAAAGAGGTTGAAGGTTGGTGACAGGAAGAGCATCCGGCCAGGCAAAAAATCTACCACAACAAAGTTTCATGCAAGCATGGAAAAGTGGAAGGTAAAACCATTGTCATCGTCATCATCATCAACAGCATTTAAAGTGTGTTTTCCATACTGGCTTGACAGGAACTGGCAAGGCCAAGGGCCACACCAGGTTCCATGTTCTGTTTTGGCATGGTTTCTACAGCTGGATGCCTTTCCTGATGCCAAACACTTTACAGAGTGTACTGGGTGCTCTTTACATGGCACCACCATTGGTGCTTTATACATGGCACTAAATAATAGTGAATGTGTTGTTTAACTAGACGGTTACTTGGGCAGCTTGGTCTAATGACCGCATGAAATTTCTCTTGATGTAAGTGTGTGTATGTGTGTGTGGATGAGAGGTGAAGATGATATTCTTCGGATACAAACCATGATATTCTTTATACAAAGGGTTCTCGCTGCGGCTGGAACCAGCAAAACTCTCCAAATGCACAACAGTATCACAGAGTCGTTCAATTTTGTGGATAAAATTAGCATCCTGTAGAAAATGAAGTTTTTGCTTGATTAACATTTTAGAATTATAATAACATCAGGTGAAACATGCTGATGTATCTAAACAGAATGGAGTATCTTACCTAAGGTTTAACACTTCAGTTGTCACCATGATAATGGTGTTAGATATATTGACGTAGAGTAGAGTAGTGTGCCTTGTCTAAGGTTAAATGTATTCATTATCATAATACTGATGGTATTAGATATGTTGATACATTTATACAGAGTGGTGTGTCTTGCTTAAGATTGGATAATTATCATAATACAGTGGGCATTAGATATGTTGATGAATTTATATAGAGAGGTGGTGAGAGGTGTCTAAAGTAAATTAATGTGTCCTGTAACCTCTGTGATGAGTGAAGTTAGAAAGAGGTTTTAACTTAACTCTACAATCAATGAATGTAGAATCTGTCCTTAATTTCCTTAATTCATTTCCATGGTATGGGAAGCAGAAAGTAATCACTCATAACATTGTGTAACACAATTTTTGTCCTTGGATAGCAACTATTATTTCCTATTTCCTTACCCCTAGAAAGTGTGAAAAATGGCCAATATTTCCTTAAAACTTTGCTTTGCTTACATTTATTCAAACCCCAAAGAATCCCTCTCAGCACATGGCTACGATGCTCCCCCACTACTCCTGCTCATGATCAGAGATGCACATGTTGTCAGCCACTAAGGGACAGACTCAAGTGGTTAAGGTCAAGTAACTGACAAGCAAATCTGTGGTATTGAGCAGAATATTTGTTATAACAATATTCCTGCTTCAGCAACTCGGCACTGAATCTGTCTGAAATGTAATGGAAAATAGGCCAGTTTCAAAACATTGATGTTCAGGTGAGAAAAGCAAGGTTTGAAGGGAATAATAGTCATTTCCTTTGATTTCTGTTTAGAAGCAAATATGAAATAACACTTACTGACCAAAGACAAGAAAAAAAAATTTGATTTTGTTAGACAGTGTAATGGATGAGTGAGAGGAGAAACTGGTTACAAAATGTCCTTAACTTACCTCCATTATGAGTGAAGGTACAGTTACCATACACACAGCAAAGGATGATCTTAAAATGGCCCTTAAAGCAAGTAGGAAGCGCAGAAGGTCAGTGTCAACTACAGATAGTAAACCATCTGATTCACTTGTCTTTAAATTGCCCCAGAGTGGAGAACCCAAAGATGGGATTGCTGGAAAAAGATTAAAACAGAAAAATTCATCACAACAACATAAAAATTGGAATTTATATTCGTTACCATTGTTGGCAGTGGTGTTGGTGTTTAATCTCAGATCAACACAGAGAGGAGACCTATGATCAAAGATGTTCCAAGCATGACCACCTGGTTTTCTAGAACCATCTGGGATTATGCTAACCAATCTTTTTTTTTTTTTTTCACTTGTTTTAGTCATTAGACTGCAACCATGCTGGGGCACCTCATGGCTGCAGTCTAATGAAGAATTTTTAGAAGAATGTATCGACACCAGTACTTATTTGTTTTTTTAAAGCCTGGTACTTATTCTATTGGTCTCTTTTACCAAACTGCTAAGTTACAGGGATGTAAACACATCAGCACTGGTTGTCAAGTGGTGGTGATGATGGGGAAACAAACACAGACATAAACACAAACACACACACACAGAACAGGCTTCTTTCAGTTTCCGTCTACCAAATCCACTCACAGGGTTTTGGTTGACCCAAAGCTACAGCAGAAGACACTTGCCCAAAGTGTCACACAGTAGAACTGAACCCTAAACCATGTAGTTGAGAAGCAAGCTTCTTACCACAAAGCTACTCATCTGTAGAAACGAGTTGCAACATTACTGATGCCAAACTGTATCAATCTTTGCCTTTCCCTTGGATAACATTGGTGGCATGGAGATGGGAGACTGGTATGCATGGGTGACATCTGGTCTTCAACAAACAAACTTGCCTGGACTTGTGCCGTGGAGGGTACATTTCTAGATGCAATCCCATGGTCATTCATGACCGAAGGGGGTCTTTACCTTCTACTTTTGGCTCAGTAATCTGAATGTTAGAGGATTAAGCCAGTTTCCATGACATAAAAGTGACTGAGATGACAATACTTTCTCCTGAATGGGATGTCGGTCTGTCGCAGGATTAACTTCCCAACTGTTGCTGGAATGTATTTACAACTGAATGAGCTGGATCGATGTGAAATGAAGTATTTTGATGAAAAAAGTATTGCCTGGCCTCGGAACTGCAACCACAATCGTAAGAATGCATGCAACAGCCTGACCACTGTACCAAGTGCCTATGTAGTCTTGACCTGCAATAAATAATAGCAAAATCTCACTCAGACTTCTTTACCACCTTAAAGAGTGCAATGGCGTGATATGTCTAAAGAACTGATGGGATGGCCATGGCTGAAACGTCTTCAATAAGGTCTTCTTGGTCAGTGAAAACCTAGGTTTAAACAACATGGTAGAGGAGATAGGGTCAGTTAAATTTAGAGTAACTTATGTAACATAAATGAATAAAAAAGTGTGGGTGTGTGGTGAGAAGCTCGCTTCCCAACCACATGGTTCTGAGTTCAGTCCCATTGTATGGAAGCTTAGGCAAGGGTCTTCTGCCATAGCCTTGGGCTGACCAAAGCCTTATGAGTAGATTTGGTAGATGGAAACTGAAAGAAGCCCATTGCATATATATATGTGTGAAGGCGTGTGGCCTAGTGGTTAGGTTGTTGCATTCACAATCTAGCAATCATGGATTCAATTTCCAGACTGGGCGTTGCGTTGTGTCCTTAAGCAAAGCACTTCATTTCATGTTGTTCCAGCCTTCCTTTGATCAGGGGATGGGGGAGTGTTGGCCTGCTCACCTAGCCAGGGGGGTGGCATCATTTGATGGCTAAAAAACAATGCAAAGCACACTGTGACCAGCAATGTGTAACAACATCTGATAGTCTGAATGGTCATGTGATCAAATGATATAAATATGTGTGTGTGTGTTTACATATCTGTAACTTAGCAGTTCAGCAAAAGAGCCCAACAGAATAAGTACCAGGCTTAAGAAAAAAGTACTCTGGTTGATTCATTTGACCAAGAATTCTTCAAGGTAGAGCCCCAGCATGGCCACAGTTTAATGACTGAAACAAGTAAAAAATAAAAGAATCTTCTTCAATTTGAAAGTATATTTAAAAAAGCCAGCTCTTGCCTCGGGTTTTGGGGTGTTTAAGTGCAATGAGAGATGAACCTCAACCTGGATAGGTCACTAGTCTATTATAAATAAAATCCTATACTGATCTAGTTGTAGATATTCCTTCTAACAGCTAAGTAGCTTGAGACAATGTATTCTACCACTGAGATAATAGCTCTCCTCCAGGATAGGAGCCCAGAATTACACAGTTAACGTTCCCTCATGTTTTAGAAGGATGTGTTATTCCTCTTAACATTCAGATAAATTGTGGTAATATATAAGTAATACAACTTGCAACAAGCTAGAACTCTGGAGTCACGAACGAGATCGTCCATGGAAACCCAAGTATACGTCTATATGTCGGAGTTATCTCCCTTGAAATCACCTAAATTATGAGCCAGAGGCGTCCTCTGATAGATTGTTCACTTTGCTGCAAATTGTTGTCAAATTAACCTATAAACTACACTCTATCATCTTAGAAATAGGAGACATGCCACCAAAATAACTTAATACAAGGTTTATTACACACTCGAACTCGCAGAGCAGAGAGCTAGAACAATTGCCACAAGATGCTTAAATGACATCCACTTTTCGGCCTTGCTTATTCTTAGTGAATAAACAACAGCAACAAGAATTCTAACTACACATCATCTTGAGAAATTTGATATTTTGCTATTATCATAATCATTATCGTCATCATTTAACGTCCGCTCTCCTCATGCTGGTATGGGTTGGAACAGTCTGCTCTTGAAATTAACGAGTAAGTGGCTGAGCACTCCACAGACATGAATACCCTTAGCATAGTTCTCAGGGAGATCCAGCATGACTTAGAGTGAGACAAAGCCGGCCCTTTGAAATACAGATACTACTCATTTTTGCCAATTGAGTGGACTGCAGCAACATGAAATGAACATCACCAGGAATTGATCTCACGACTTCACAATCATGAGCCGAATACCCTAACCATTAAGCCACGTGCCTTCACATTTATTTTAGACTACATTAGAGCAATATGATGGAGTGGAATAGCATAATGTTGCTGATGTTTAACCCCAGGTCAGCTCTGATCTATCAGACCAGTAATCAAAGATGTTATAGTCAAGAATATCCTGCATTGTATTCAGACACATGTACCTAGGATGACACTAATCAAAGTACAGTATAGTTAGTTAGCATTGGTGGTTAGAGTTGTTGTATAGCTCACAGTAAGTCTCCTTATTCCTTATGATCAAAGACATTCCAGCTGTGGCCATTCAGTCTTTTATTCAGACATAGTGTATCTAAGAATATATTATATTTAATGTGTCCCCCCTAAACAATAAAGAGGGACACGTTGTTTAGTCCAGGTCGGACCCGATCCAACAGATCTTCCTGCTATGAACATACAGTCATAGACCTTACAGTCTATTTAGCACTACATTATCTAATGTGTCCTTTTCCCCTGGTTGTTGCTAATGCAAACAAAACAGAATACATAGGCTTAAATCTAAATGGAATGATCAAAACAATGCCTGGCACACTTCTCCAATGTGTAGAAGAATTTATGGATCTTCTCTGTTTGGCTGCCACTTTTCAATTTTTTTCAATTTTTGTTCCAGTTGATCTCATATTTAGCGTGATGATGTAGTTTGGCATGGTAATCATTGACATGAAATTCATTTTCACCATAAATCAATTCACAAAGAGTTAATAGCTTTTAAAATTTGCAAATTTTGGGTAATTTTAGCCAATCGAAAGCTGCAAACATATAAGTGCCTGTTTCCTTAGTAATAAGCCAAGCTGTTACCAAGCTGCTTACCTACGTGGTCATTTTTCACTTATCAAATGCTTAAAACACAAGGTATGAAGTGGTTATTTATTTACAGTTGGCAATATGTGCAGTGAAGCACAAAATTGTAGCTTCTAAATCATGTTTTCTGACTGGGTAAAAATTATCAAACTTTAAACCTGTGTAACTTTTTTTAAAAATTTGGGGGGGGGGGGGTGAATTATCTCCTGAGATTCAGCATGAAAAATTACATCAATACACCAAATTTTTTAATTTTCACTAAAGTTAAAAATTTCCACAGGTGTGGCCAAACAGAAAAAATCCAAATTTACTTATTTGGGTATTAAAATCTCTAGTTGCAAAAGCAATGTAAACACACACATTGGTAAGGCGTAGGGTAGCGTCAACAAGCTATCACTGTTGTGGAAATCTAGACTATCAGACAACATGGAAAGGAGCTTCTTTCAAGCAAACTGCTACTTCTGTTCTATTACAAGGATGCTCAGCGTGGACCCTTACCTCAAAACTGGAAAGAAGACTGGATGAAGCTTAAGCCTGCATGCTAAGACTGGCTTTTGAATGTCACTTGGAGAGATTGTTTGACCAATGAGCGATTGTAGGAAACCTTTGTCCAGTATCAGACATCATCAAGGTGTGTAGAGTCAGATTCACAGGGCATTGCTGTAAAGCTAAAGACAAAGTTGTTGGTGAAGTTCTTTTGCGGGAGCCTACACAAGGAAGAGCCAGGGGGGGATGACAAACCAAGACCTATGCCAAGCAGATTTTTGGTGACGTAAACTGCAATCCCACTGACCAGCTGAATATGATGAACAACAGAATTGGATGGTGACAGAGAGACACAAGAATCTGTACAAGAGGTGCAACAGGATGATAATGATGATGATGAGGAGGAGGATGCTTATCCCCACATCAGCCCTGACCCCAGCAGACCTATGAAAGGATATCTTTTATAATCACATAATGAGAGAGGATACCTGGCCATAGTCACCTAATGATACTCCGTTATAGTCATGGAAGGTGAGGAGATACCCTGTTATAGTCACACAACGAGAGAATAACCTCTTAGAGTCACAGAATGAGGGAAGATAGTCACCTATTCTTAGGACATTGTGTTTCTCAGGCTGGTCCTGAGTACCAAACTGACCATCTTGGATATGTTGTTGAATATTCAAAAGAAGACACTGTAGACAGGCTGACACCTCAAGGTTTTTAGGTTCAATACCTGGTGGTTCCACACTGAAAAATATCAGAAAATAAATGAGTCAAATTAGAAGTAAATGGTAGAAGGAAACTGCTTTAATTAAATTGTAATTAAGCAATTACCAATGTGTTAATGAGAAACCAGACTAGATAATTTACTATATTGAAAATTACCCCAAGGTCAGTTCTGAACAAGCATATCTATGTCTAAATAAAAGATAGGTAAAAGGACACATTAAATAAAGTAGTCCTAGATATAAAATGAAACACTGAATAAAGTAGTCCTAGATACACTGTTTGAATAAAAGACAAGCAAAAAAAAAACACATTAAATAGTATAGTTCTAGATACACAGTGAGTAAATAAAGTAGATAATGTAATTCTAGATTCACTAAAGGCAGCTGTTACTTGTAAGTGAGGAGGACTTAGTGACAAGTACCATGCTTCTTCTAATTGTTTTAGGTGCCTGTGTAGTTTCATGCAGACACAGGTGCCCTCTTGGCACAACTTGCCCATGACCCAGTGGAATATCCAGGGTGTGACAGGTTTGGAGGGGAAGAGGGCCGCAACAGTACTTGGAAGTTGAGCAGGGTGGAACAACATGAAATAAAGTGCCTTGCTCAAGGACCCAACATAGAGCCTAGTCCAAAAATTAAATCTATGATTTTGTAACAATGAGTGAAATACCCTAGCCATTAGGTAGCTTCACTTGGTGCTTAGATACAATATGTCTGAACAAAAGACAGGATGTTAGATAATGTGTTTGGACAGGATACAGGTCACATTATATTATGTAGCCCTAAATACAGTGTCAGAAAAAAAGATGAGCTGGCCATGTCAGGAACTCATTTGATGATCGGTCTGCCAGATCAACACTGACCTGTGGTTAAATACCAACAATAAGCATGTCTTGTATTGAAAGATAAGGAAGTAATTTTATTCTCAAACACAGGATAATGCTAATAATATAACATCGACAGGATAAACTACCCATATTTTGCAGAAAAATGTGTCGGCGGCCAGCCATGGGACATTTTCCTGCAAAATATGGACAGTTTATCCTGTTCATGCTATTTTATTAGCATTATCCTGCATTTGAGAATAAAATTATTTTTTTATCTTTCAATACATCTCAACGCTTCTAAAGCAAACTTTGTTTACTTTCATCGTAATTTGAATTGAATGTCTTGTATTATTTTTTCTCTTTTATTCTAACTGGTTTATGCTGAGAGAACATGACATTACCATCCAGAGAATATACAGTCAATTACACCAGTCCCAGTACTTTATATAAATGAGCATGAAAGTGCCAAAGACAAAATCAGCTTGGATGAGATTTGTACTCAAGAACATAAAAGAACACAACTAAATACCATGTGGTATTTTGGTAGACACCCTGCTGAATCTTTCAATCCATACATATTAACATTATGGGTACACTAACAGCCTTAACAAACTTCCAACTGCAAAATATCACAGATAAACACAACCTCCGCCAAGGTTGTTGATATCATAAATTTACAGAGCCAACAAACCCACACAAATGAAGCAGTAGAATAGAAGGCAAATAATGAATATTGTTGTTACTGTAAATTTATAGATCCAGTCTACCCACACACATACCTAACATGAAACAGTGAAACAGAGGGCGAAATAATGAATACAACTTATCATAAATCACTCTTCCCCACACATACAACATGGAAGAACAGAGAAAATAGTGAATAGTTTTGTTGTTACTGTAAATGTTGCTGAGAGAGTTGTTGTGAAGTGATGAGTGTTACATCAGCACTGGACACCAAGTCTTCATCCATATATTGGCTAAGGTCATAGTAATGACCAAACTTGACCGTTGTGGGATTGGACTGGAAGAAGAAACAAGAAAAATACAAAACAGATGTAAAATACAACATAATGATCATCATCATCAGCATCAACACCCTCACCACCATCATCATCATCATCATCATCATTACCACCATCACTACTGACACCAGTGGGACTGAACCCGGAACCATGTGGTTGGTAAGCAAGCTACTTAC
>NC_069005.1:21104886-21111761 GCF_001194135.2 Octopus bimaculoides | reverse complement strand
CCAGAACCATGTGGTTAGTAAGCAAGCTACTTACCACACAGCCACTCCTGAGACGACAAGCGAAAGAAAACGGCACTCAACACATACATATCATCATCATCATAATCAAATGTCCATGTTTCACGCGGGCATGGGTCGGATGGTTTGACCAGATCTGAAATGCGTTTCAAGGAATGCACTGAGCTTCAGTGTCTGCTTTAGAATGGTGTTTATGGATTGAACTCACGACCTCATAATTGTAAGCCCAACACTCTAACCACAGAGTCATGCACATTCAATAATTAGTTTACTTTGCTACGAAATATTTAGATGACATATCTTGCTTTCCCATTAGTTTAACTTTTGCCTTTCCACCCACACTCTCCATTTTTTTCTTTCCTTCTCACTCTAAACATTTTCATCTAAATGTTTTTCACTGAAACTAACTTAACTGCGTTTTATTACAATACTTTTTTATTGTTTGTATAAATTTTTACTGAACACATTTTTTATAAACACTTATTTTCTTTTTATATCCTAGTTGTACGTTATATTTATAACAGCAATGTTGATTTGATTTTCATCATCATCATCATTTCACATCCGGTTTTTTTTTCCATGTTTGAGTGGGTTTGACAGAATTTATTGAGACAGATTTTCTATGGCTAGACACCCTTCCTGTCACCAACCCTCATCTGTTTCCAAGCAACATAATATTTTCTCTATGGCCAGACATGATTTTTCAGAATAATGGAAATGAATGACATTCATTCACTTTAAGGCAAGACAAGAAGACACAAACATGCACACCTTTCTGGCACTTGTGCCCACGGCATGTGTAAGGACTTTCGAGCGAGATCATTGCCAGTGCCCCTGGACTGGCTCTTCTGCGGGTGGCACATAAAATACACCATTTTGAGCGTGGCCGTTGCCAGTACCGCCTGACTGGCCCTTGTGCCGGTGGCATGTAAAAGCACCCACTACACTCTCTGAGTGGTTGGCGTTAGGAAGGGCATCCAGCTGTAGAAACTCTGCCAAATCAGATTGGAGCCTGGTGTAGCCATCTGGTTTCACCAGTCCTCAGTCAAATCGTCCAACCCATGCTAGCATGGAAAGCGGACGTTAAACAATATATATATATATATATATATATATATAGAGAGAGAGAGAGAGAGAGAGATTCAGGTGAATATGGTACTTATGTTTAGGCACCAGAATTTAGTACGGAATTATCCATACAATTTCAAAGTAAGGTGATTAAAATCAAAATAAGCAACAAGGATACCCAGAGGTAGTACAGTACGATCGTTTCATGCAACTCCATTTAATTGAACAATGTAATCATTACATCAATTTAAAAATGCAGAGCAATCCTCAGCTGCACAAAGACATCACCTGATCCAATAATTTGATACCCCTGTAATTATTCCCATCTAATGCATCACATTTCCCTTTGTAGCATTTGACTATAGTGCTGCTACACCAGTCATTGGGTATGACTGTTTCATGTATCACCTGGTTGACTATACAGGTGACTAGACTATAGCCTACACCACCAGATCTTTTAACCATCTCTGCAGTGATTCCTGATGGGCCAGGGGTTTGCCCTGTCTTCATACCCTTAATTGCTTTATCTACCAAGCTACTGTCAATTCAGATAGCTGGTCCCTCTGTTGGATTGACACTTGGCAGACTCTCTTTCTCCCATTCATTCTCCTCATTTAGCAGCCTTTCATAGTAGTGTCTCCAAGTCTTTCTCTCTTTGCAGCATCACTAAATGCAAGTGAGCCATGATCCATGCTGACACATTTCTCTCCTACGACATCATGATTCTCTCTCGCACACTGTTTTGCAATACAAAACACTTCAAGCTTCGGTCCTTATAATGCAGAACATTGGAAAATTTTTTCTTATCTGCTTCCCCTCTGGCTAAGTAAACCTGTCTCCTAGCTTCCCTTATGGCAATCTGATACAGTTATACTTATATATATATATATATATATATATATATATACAGAGAGAGAGAGAGAGAGAGAGAGAGATACGTACATATATAGATACATACATATATATAGTCAATTCAAGGATGTTAGATCCACATTAGGGATTATATAATCCCAAAAATTCCACAGGTTAATCACTATCATATAACGAGAACATTTCGATGATATTTTAGGGATTTTTGTAGTAATACATATTATTAATATTGAAAGAAAGAAAATGGAGAAAGATAGATGTATAAATAATTTATTTGTATGATATAAAAATGTTGAAATTTTTTATAATAACATTACAAATAAATCATAAATTCTAAAGCTTGAAAAGTAAAGGCAGATGTGAAAAACCTACATATATGTTTTGGTTCATGCTCCTAATTGAACGAAGCATTTGGTTATATGCTAAGAATAGGTATAATTTTTAACTATATGGGGTAGAAACTCGTCAGGGTTTTTATGAGTTTATAGAACAAAAGATAACATATTTCTTGAAAAGGATGCATTTATAAGAAGAACGACCATCTTTGGTTTCAAGACAAAGGGTGTTCTTCCCTCAGGATAATGCTCAGCCACATACAGTGAGGATGACATTCCAAAGGCTGGAGCAGTTTGAATGGGAAACAATGCCCGACCCACCATCTATGCTGGTCATTGCCCCATCTGATTAACATATATTCCACAGTCTTGAAAATCATTTGGGTGTGAAAAATATGAATGTTGTAGACAAGGCCAGAACAGTACTGGAAGAGTATTTTTCATCACGGACAAGTGAATTTTGGAAGAAAGGCCTTGAATTTTGGAAGAAAGGCCTTGAATTTTGGAAGAAGGGCCTTCCATCTACCAGATAGATGGAAGAGAGTATATTTTAGATTAAAAGAGAACTTTGTTTATCTTAATTTTGAAAAATTAAGATAATTTACAGAGTAAACTGAGTGCTTTATAAGTGTGTGTGTACACACACACACACATGATGGGTTTCTTTCAGTTTCCATCTACCAAACCCATGTACAAGTCAGGATTATAGTAGAAGACACTTGCCCCAGGTGCCACACAGTAAGATTGAACCTGAACTGATGCAGTTGGGGAAAGCAAACTTCTTAACCACGCACCCATGCCTGCACATACCACAGACATGACTGTGCCTACATTTTTCAAAAATCTTTCTGATGAAATGACTGTCATGTCACATATAACTGAATTGATTTAATAATTACAATTAATTAGGTGCTTATTATAGAGTTGACATTGCTTTCAAGTGGGGTTTTCGAAATGGCTGTCAAAGAGAACAAATAAAATTTTTGGAATATCATTGAGCTCATTTGTTTTCTATTCTTCCAAATATATACATGCAGACACATTCATTTTTTGACACACACACATACAGACTCAGATTCACACACACACATACACACAGACTCAGATTCACACACACATACATTCATTTATTGGCACACACATACAGGCACACAAATTCAGATTCACACACACACACACACACACACACACACACACACACATACTTGTGTCTATCAGGACACCTTTCACTCCAAATTTGAAACTTGTTGAAAGGTAAGGAGATGGAGTGTAGTGGTCCTTAATCGGGGTCCATTTAGCCCTCAGAGGTCCATATATGATTTTACAGTTAAAATTTATCTGCAATAAATTGCTTAAACTTCTACAATACACAAAATATCAAATATTTTTTGTATGGCCATTCCTAATAATATTTAATTATAAAAATACAGTAGGATATTTTTTAATATACATCGAATTGCTCTGGAGGTCTAGTAGAGTAAAATAGAATTCAAAGGGAACCATAGACAAAAAATGGTTGGGAACCACTAATGTGGTGTGTCCTGCTATATAGACACCTGAACAACCAAGTATCTGTGTGAATACTAAGGACAAAAAAATCCTTCTAACATCCTTTGTTTCTTTTGATCAACTGATTTCAACTTTCTCATTTTGAACAAAACCTTTTCTTATCTCCATACAAACAAAGGACAGATATTTCAAGCCTGTAATGAAAATTAATCTTCAAATTATTTCACATCAAATGCATCCATCAGCTCAAAGTTTCCCACACACTGGTCTTAGTTGACATGTGACAATAACTAATTAATTACATTTTAAACATTTATGTAGTAGGTTAATTAACATCTTGAGCATTATCACTCACGTTGGTTGGGAAAAAAAATACTGTGCTACTTCATTTTTTATACATTTTGAAGATGGCATCAGATTCACTCAATTTATATGCACTACCATACTTCCTTGCCCTAACAGTCATAATCCTCACCACACACAATAGGGTAAAGACCCCCTTCGGTCAGGAATGACCATGGTATTGCACCTAGAAAGTTACCCTCTGAGGCACAAATCTGGGGAAGGTTGCTTATGGAAGACCGGCAGTCACCCATGCATACAAGCCTCCCCTCTCCACACCACCAGTGTTACCCATGGGAAACACAAAGGCTGATACAGCTTGGCACCAGTGATGTTGCAACTCATTTTCACAGCTGAACGAACTGGAGCAATGTGAAATAAAGTGTCTTGCTCAAGAACAACACACAACCTAGTCTGGGCATCGAACTCACTATCTTATGATTGTGAGCCCAATGCTCTAACCACTAAGCCATGTGCCACCACATGCAGTACTATATCATATATTGCCCTGCATACACTCAGTGCTGCGCAGACCCACCTGGTATTTATTAAGATGTTGGTAACGCCAAGCTATCTTCATTTCATCTGTCTGCATCATGTTTGACTGTGCCGGGGTGACATCATCAACAATAGGTTTCGGTAGTTCCTACAAAACAAGAGAGAAATTCCCCTCATTAAAATTTGGTAGATATAAGCAGTATGTGAATCTGTGTGCACTCATTTTATTTCAACATCCACATTTTCTCATGCTTGCATGAATTCATTGAGACAGATTTTTCAATGGCCAGATACACTTCCTGTTACCAACCCTCACCTGTTACAAAATAAGATATTTCCTATCATGGATAGGTTTCCAAGGCAGGTTGGAAGCAAAGGACATGGCTCATATGATGGTAATACTCTTTAGCAACTAACACATGACAAAGAGACACAAATATAAACACAGGCAAATAGAGTAAATATGTGTGTTTGTGTGAGTGTGTGTGACAGCTGAGAATGAGTGTCACTGTCACACAAGCAATGTCATTAATTTCTGATCTTCCATGAAAACACATCCAGCCACAGGTGAGGGTTGGCAACAGGATGGGCATCTGGCCATAGAAAATCCACTTCTGATATATATATATATATATATATAATACAAATAATAAATGAGTAAATGCATATATATACGTACATGTATGTACATACCTACATCTACCTGTATATATAGATGCATATCTGGGTACATGACGTTGCAAACAAAACGTAGACAAAATGATAAACGGAGTACAGAAAACACACAGGCCACATAGAGAACATTTACTTCATCAGCTGCCACCATTCTAAAACTAAGCGTTTCGAAGAGTTAGGCTTCAGCAGAGTTTCCATACAGCCATGCCTGCACCTACATCATCATCATCATCATCGTTTAACGTCCGCTTTCCATGCTAGCATGGGTTGGACGATTTGACTGAGGACTGGTGAAACCAGATGGCAACACCAGGCTCCAATCTAATTTGGCAGAGAGATATAATTATCATTATCATCATCATCATCATCGTCCATTGTCCATGCTGGCATAGGTTGAACAGTTTGACCAGAGCAGCAAACTGGGGAGCTGCACTAGACTCCAGTCTGTTTGGCATGGTTTCCATAGCTGGATGCCCTTCCTTACACCAACCACTTTACAGAGTGTGCTGGTTACTTTTACGTGGCACCACACAGGCTCTTTTACATGTCACAGCATGGGTGCTTTTTTGTGGCACTACCACAAGTGCTGTACACCACCAGAAGGGTCAGTCGTAACACTTCTGCGGTGGAGTACAGGTCTTCTTGAGTATGGCAAGGCACCAGGCACCTCGGTCCTTTGTCAGTATGCCAAGATGCCAGGCATCTCGGTCATATATATATATATTTCTCCTTTGTGCCACCTCACTACATTAATTTGATAGCTGAAAGGCTCTTTCTGTTGTATATGTATAATTACTCATTTTCTGTTGTATTTGTATTATTCTTTTGTTGCATATGTATTATTATTTTAGCTTGTCTTGTTTGTTTCTGTCTTTGTATACACTTGTTAGCTTTTCCCAGAAGCTTAGTGCTCTAGCACTGCCAAGATGGAGTACTCTCAATGTTAAAAGCACAAAACCACTAAGATGTCTTGGACATTGACTAAGGGGGAAATCAGCTGCAAATTTTCCATGTATTGTGTTTTTGTCTAATTTTCCATTTATGTTTCCTCTCGTTTTCTGTTTGCTGTGTTTTCATCTAATTTTTGTCTTTGTTGTTCTTTCTGTTCAACCCTTGAAATGTATATATATATATATATATATATATATATATATATGCAAGAAAAGAGATGGCAAAGGAACAACGGATAATAATCTTAGGAACTGGTAATTGCCTTCTTCTATGTATACTTAAATGTCTTTGTTTGCCCAAATAAATTGCACTTCATGTTTGAGGCTCTGATGAAACTGTAAGGTGTTACTCAGGTACTCAACTATGAGTTCACAACACCTTATAGTGGAAACAGCTGTAAGCTAATGAAGTTCATAAGATAATTGGTTATTCTTTTGTCATCTCATTCTCTTGTTACCGCTCTATACTCATCTAACGCTTCATTCAAAAGCATACAGATATTGAGTTCTACACCAGGTTGTTAGTTTTGCAATGCCAAAGTGAAATATCAAAACACACACACACACACACACACACACACACACACACACACACACACACACACACACA
>NC_069005.1:21101232-21104465 GCF_001194135.2 Octopus bimaculoides | reverse complement strand
GGGGACAAAGGTGGGGGAGGGGGGGAGCTATTAGTGACAGATATGTGACAGTGATGAGAATAGTTGCAGATAAGAGACGTGTTAAAGATGAAGTGTGGCAGTTCTAAGATGTAGCTGAGAGGAGAGAGAGAGAGATGTAACTGGAAGCACAGTAAAGGGTGATCCATGGAAAACAAAGTGGGAAAGGATGACATTGAGAGTGAGAGATGGATTTTCAAAATGAGTGACTCTAGGGAGAAGGGGAGGTAAATGGTAGCAACGTTCAACTTCTACATTGCACAGATCAAGTTAAGACTAGCTAACCCCTGGGTTTGCTTCAGTCCTCATTACCAACAACTCAGTTTTAGCCCTCCTATCAACATGATGCAAGACAACAAATAACAAGAGATATATTTACCAATCAATACCAAGGAACCAACAGCAATGCCGCCACCTGCAAAGAGAAGAGTTACCACTATTAATATAAAACTCTAATGTAGTCACAACTGAAAAGGTCTACAAATACATGGGGGGGGGGGGTCTTTTCAAAGAGCCAGTGCTTAGTTATGATACCTTGCTTATTGTTGTTGTTGACCATATGTTGGTCCTGTTTAATTAAATCTATGATTAAAGGTTCCAGCTGCGAACACCCTGTTTTTTTTATTCATAGAGAGTCTACCTATGTCTAAATTAGCCAAGGAACAGTATAAAAGTATTAGTGACCAGAATAGTCAGTATTTATAATAGTGTTGTTGTTGTTGTTGTTGTTGTTGTTGTTGTTGTTGAGTCATAGGTCAGTCCTGATCCGGTAGATCCATGATCAAAGCTGTCCAAGCTGTGATCTTATCAGGCATAATGTATCTAGGATTACCTTATCTAATGTTTACTATAGTAGTTAGTATTAGTGGTTACAGTTGTTGTTTAACCCCAGGTCAGCCTTTATCAAGTAGACTTATGATCAAAATTATTCTTGACATAACTGTATCATTTTTTTCAAAAATTCAAACAGTGTTTGTCCAGGGCTACACATCCCTAAATTCCTTGAGTTAATTTACATGCTTAAAGAAAGGACAGTTTGATTTTTGTAGGCAAGGGACAACTATGGACCTATGTTTTGGCCTATACAACTGTGGGTCCTTTTAAACCAGCCATATCCAGTCAAAATATTCAAACTGGCCAAATCTGGCCTCTCACACAATTGTGTCATTGAAATCTCAAAGCTACAAGGTATTGAATGACTAATTTAGATTAATGGGAATAAATTAAATAAGTGTTACATTTGACAGAGAAATCTGAATGCTAAAAGGTTAGACATGTTTGTCAATCAGTAAATTATGTTTTCTGATATAGAAAAAAGTTAAGTATATTTTTGTCCAAAGATAATCTACAAAATCAAAAATAAATCATTAACCCTGTAGCATTCAGATTTCTTTGTCAATCGTAATGCTTATTGATTCACATCGTTTTGAATTAATCACACATTATCTTAGAGATTTCAATGGTGTGTTTGTATATTTTTAGAATGACATTGTAAGGTAGGAATCAGAGGTTGTTTGGTCAGTTTTAACATAAAACAGGTAAGATATTTGGACCAAGTATGGCTGGATTAAATGCTAAAAAGTTAAAGCTGTATGGGTAATTAAGGATAATTAATTAACCTTCTAGCATTTAAAGTGGTTAAAATATTCTGTCTATTTTAAGTTCAAATTGGCTAGATCTGCCCTCTTATACTTAACCTGAAATGTTATCCTAAAAAATACAGTCAAAGTTACAAGATATTGCATGAATAATTCAAAACAGAATGAATAAATAAGAATTATTTTCACAAAGTAATCTGAACGCTAAAGTTACGAGGAAGTAAATACACCAACACTGGTTGTCAAGTGGTGGTGGGAGAAAAAACACATGCACAAAGACACACACACACAACAGGCTTCTTTTAGTTTCCGTCTACCAAATCCACTCACAAGGCTTTGGCATGAGAAGACCCATACCTAAGGTGTCACGTAGCGTGACTGAACCCAGAACCATGTAGTTGGGAAACAAACTTCTTACCACACAGCCACACCTGTACCTGTCCACACAGCCACACCTGTACCTGTCCACACAGCCATACCTGTGCCTATGTTTAAAATATATTAGTATATTAATTTTTTAAAATCCTTGCCATTCCCTAATGAAAGCATGATCAGCACACATTTCCTCAATGAATAATCCTTACATAAATTCCATGTTTGTGTGTAAAGATGACACCAAAATATCACAATGATTATTTTCTCCAATTTGAAGCTCTCTTTCTTTTAATAGATTATCATCATCCTTTAACATCCATTTTCCATGCTGGCATGGGTTGGATGGTTGGACCAGAGCTGGCAAGCTAGGAAGCTGCACCAGGTTCCAGCCTAATATGGCTTGGCTTCTATGGCTGGATGCTCTTCCTAGCTTCCTAACACCAACTATTTTTACAGTGGGTGCTGGGTGCTTTTAATGTTCTACTGGCATGAGCGTTTTTATGTGAAACCAGCATGGGTGCTTATTATGTGGCACCGGCACAAGTGCCTTTTACATGGCACCAGCAGAGGACTCTTGCAGGTCAATCCTCTTTCACCAGGGGGAGCGGCCTTGACACTTCTGCTGTGGAGGACGGGTCTTCTTGAGTACAACAAGGTGCCAGGTATCTCAGTCCTTTGTCATCTCGTCTGGAAATAGATCCTGGTCTTAATATTTGGCACAATGCCAGTAATTTTGGGGAGTGGGTAAATCAATTACATCGACCCCGGTGTTCAACTGGTACTTGTTTTATCGACTGCAAAAGGATGAAAGGCAAAGTTGATGTTGGCAGCATCTGAGCTCAAAATATAAAATTGGAAGAAAAACTGCTAAGCAATTTTTTTGGTGTGATAACAATTCTGCCTTGAATCATTAATAAATATTGATTTCAAATTCTGGCACAAGGCCAGTAATTCTGAGGAGTGGGGTAAGTCGACTACATCCACCTCAGTATTCAACTGATACTTATTTTATCAACCCTAAAAGGATGAATGGCAGTCGATCCTGGTAACATTTGAACTCAGAATGTGAAGGCAGACAAAATGCCATTACGCATTTTGCCCAGCATCCTAACGATTCTGCCAGCTTGCTGAAATTAAGTCATTAGTAAATATCAACATATTCTAATTTACTGGTTTAGTTTGAAAACCAAAGGAAGACAAACATCTGAAATAATTTATTTAACAAACTAAAAAAAAAAAAAA
>NC_069005.1:21099708-21100984 GCF_001194135.2 Octopus bimaculoides | reverse complement strand
TAGGGTTGCTCCCTCTCTCTCTCCCACACATATTTTTCTTGTTCAGTTAACGCTCAGAGTAGCATTTCCATACATACATACACACACACACACACTCAATATATTTTCTATCTTTCACTTGATCCAGTCATCAAACTGTGGTCATGCTTGAAGAATTCTAGTAAAAATGAATTAACCCCAAAACATGTTTATTTTTTAAGCCTGGTACTTACTCTATAGGTCCTTTTTCCTGAACTGCTAAGTCATGGGGACGGAAACACACCAAGACCGGTTGAAAAGCAGTGGTGTGGGGGACAAACATACACACACACACACACACACATATATGACAGGCTTCTTTCAGTTTCTGTCTATCAAATCTACTCACAAGGCTTTGGTTAGTCCAAGGCTATAGTAGAAGACCCTTATCCAGAGTACCACGCAGTGGGACTGAACCAAGAATCATATGGTTGGGAAGCAAACTTCTTACCACACACCCACACCTATATGTATATATATATATATATATATATATATATATATATATATATATTCGTTCATTCTTTTACTCTTTTCAGTCATTTGACTGGAGCCATGCTGGAGCACCACCTTCTAGTTGAAGAAATCGCCCCCTGGGCTTATTCTTTGTAAACCTGGTACTTATTCTATCTGTCTCTTCTGTTGAAATGCTAAGTTATGGGGATGTAAACACACCAACATCGGTTGTCAAGTAATGGAGGTGGGGAACTAACACAGATACAAATACACACACACAAATATATAAATATATATATACAACAGGCTTCTTTCAGTTTCCATCTACCAAATCCACCGACAAGGTTTGGATCGGCCCAAGGCTATAGTAAAGGACACTTGCCCAAGGTACCACACAGTAGGCCTGAACCCGGAACCATGTGGTTGGGAAGCAAGCTTCTTATCACAGTTATTTGATTAAGTGGAATTGAATTAAGTTGTTGAGTACTGCACAGCTATGTATATTCTTAAGGCAGAATCAACTTAACACAAAGGAGGCAAGCTCATTAAATTACAAGCAAAGTGAATTTGATGGGCTGTTACACAGTGTCTATTTGCAGAATTTCACTCACAAGGCATCAGTCAGCCAGTGGCTGTGGTAAAAGACATTTGCACAAGATGCCATGCAATGGATTGAACCTGAGACCTCATGATTGTGAAACAAACTTTTTAATCATTGAGCCATGCTTGCATTCACATCTGTCTGTGTGTGTGTGTGTGTGTGTGTGTGTGTGTGTGTGTGTGTGTGTGTGTGTGTGTGTGT
>NC_069005.1:21095840-21099596 GCF_001194135.2 Octopus bimaculoides | reverse complement strand
TGTGTGTGTGTGTGTGTGTGTGTGTGTGTGTGTGTATGTGTGTGTGTGTGTGTGTGTGTGTGTGCGTGTGTTTTCAATGGCCTTATTCTTCTGTTGCAGATGGCCTGAGTACCACAAGTACCTTGCAGTGGGACTGAAGTAGGAACCATATGGTTGGGAAGCAAACTTCTTACCACACACCCACACCTATATATATATATATAGAAAGGACCCTCTCACAGGGTGCAAGCCTGGGTAAATTATTATTTTCTTTTTGTAAGCGTCTAGCAGCTGCCCACTTGTGGCAGGGAAAGAGGTGATTTTTCTCAGGGAGAGAAAACTGACTTGCACATCAAGTCACCTCCCTCTTTGCACCAATGTTAGCCAAGAGAGCAAGACTAATATACATTGATACCCAGCATCATTGCAGGCATTGCCAATGAAATGTAGAGCCACGACAAACATCAAACAGCATCTTGTTGAGTATCAACAATTTTACCAATCCGCCATCTTGAATAGAAAGGTATTTTTATTGATTGATCCTATAACAATGAATGGGGAAAAAATTGACCTTAGCAACATTTGAATTTGAACTCGCAACACAGAGAGTCAAAAGGAATCCTGCCAGGCATTCTATCCAATGCCCTAACACTGCTACCAATTAATGGAAGATGGACGTTAAACGATGATGATGATGATGATGATGATGATGATGATGGTGATGATGATGCATGAGCGTGTATGTGTGTGCATATGTGTGTGTGTGTGCATATGTGTGTGTGTGTGCATGCGTGTGTGATGTGCATGTCGTTATTTGTGTGTGTACTCACACACACACATGCATGAGCACACACACACACATATACATGTATTTAGGATGTGTTACCAATACTTCCAATGGTAATTAGTATATAAGGAGTGGTTAGCAAAACAAACAAAATAAAAGCAACATAAAGAAAACAACGCAAAAATGAAATATAACACGAAATAAAAAAAAAAATGGAAAGGAAAGAGAAGAGCAAAAGTATTCTGGAAAATCTAAAATTAGATTCCTACTTGGTAATGTTCCAAAAGACTGTTTAGTTTGAAACAGAGAGAGAATATGAAATCGTTGGCTGAGAGTGAGGCTAAAGTACTTGGGTTACTAGTTCTGACTAACTGACATGGGAATCTATTATGTAGAGGTATGAAAGGTATGTAAATAGATAAATATACAGTAAATACTGAGAGACGTTCGGAAGTGATTTTCTATATGGTTACAGATTTGATGGTGAAGAGGTGCGCTTGGCAATGATATGGGAGTTCCAGGCTTGGGTATCAGGACAAAATCCCCACCAGACAAATTTCAACTAATAAATATTTTAATTTTTTTTAATAAAATTTCACTCTCCTAAAATATTTTCATTGCAAAGAAAGAACAATATTCCAGGGGATACTGACTGCCAGGGGATACTGACTGCCAGGGGATACTGATTGCCAGGGGAGATTTGTCCTCAGGAGGGATTTTTGTCCTAGTACCCCAGGCTTGACTCCAAACACTTTGTCAAAACTCCATGTCATACATCATCATCGTCATCGTCATTGTCGTCATCATACGTCCACTTTTCCAAGCTTACATGGATTAGACAGAATTTGTTGAGGCAAGATTTTCTACAGCCAAATGCCCTTCCTGAAAATATTCTTCACCTGTGTCAAAGCAAAATAACATTTTCCCATAGTTGGACAAGTTTTCTTTCACAGAAAATTGGAAACAAACATCCTTGCTTGTATAATAATGATGCTCATCTACAACCATCACATGATCTCAAGACTAGGATATACACACACACACACACACACAAACTCACACACACACACACACACACACAAGTTTTTTATATTCTGTGCTTTTATATATGTATTCCTTTTATATGTTGCTTCTATATATACATGTATATATATGTATTTGTTATTTGTGTCTGTGTTTGCCCCTCCACACTGATGTTGGTGTGTTTACATCCCCATCACTTAGCAGTTCGGCAAAAAGAGACCGATAGTATAAGTACTAAGCTTACAAAGAATAAGTCCTGGGGTCGATTTGTTCGACTAAAGGCGGTGCTCCAGCATGGCCACAGTCAAATGATTGAAACAAGTAAAAGTGAATAATATATACATATCAGGCTGAGTAAAAAGTAAGCAATGTTTTGAAGCATGAAATTTTATTCATCAAAGTAAGTACCATTAGAATCAACACATTTTTGCCAATGAGTTACATGTTTGTTTATTCTGGTAACATAAAATTCCGGAGTTCTGGAGCTGACGAACTCTTTGGACATACTTTGATTTTTGAACTCCTTCTCTCGTAGGAAACCATCAAGGTGCTTAGAAAAGTGGTAGTCAGCAGGAGAAAGGTCTGGGGAATAAGCTGGGTGGGGAAGAACCTCGTAGCCCAGTTGCCTCAACTTCTGGAGTGTCATTAGTGAAACATGTGATTGAGCATTGTCATGAAAAATGATAGGCCCTCTTCTGTTGACCAGTCTGAGACAGAGGAGTAGCAGTTTTTCATTCATTTTTGCAATTTCATGGCAATATGTTCCTGCAGTAATGGTTTTTTCCAGGTTTTAAGAAGTTATAGTGGATGAGTCCAGCAGTACACCACAAAACAGTTACCGTAACCTTCTTTTTGAAGAGCTCGGGTTTAGGGAAAGTTTTCAGTGCTTCATTTTGGTCCAACCATTTCAAAGAACATCTTTTTTATTATTGTATAGAATCCACTTTTCATCGCAAGTTACAATATGGTTGAGAAATGGATCGGTCTGGTTGTGGAGAAGAATTGATGAGCAAATGTCATATCTGCACATTTTCTGATTTTTATTCAAATCGAGTGGTACCCATTTGTTGAGCTTTTTTGATTTTCCAATTGCATGTAAATGGTTGCAGGCAGTTTTCTGGCTAACTTGAAGTTCTTTTGTCAGTTCTCGAGTGGTTTTACATGGATCTTTCTCAATGACAGGTCTCCACTGCGAAATCATTTAAGCCTTTTTCGAGCTGACCACTCACTGGTCATTTCCTCACCAAACATTTCATTGATATCGCGAGCAGTTTCAGCTGCTTTATGTTCTTTTTTGAAGTTGAATAACAAAATTGCTCGAATATAGTGCTTTGATATTTCCATTTCAGATGATTGTAACAATGGTGAAAAAAAATATCAATGTTAATTTATTGATGCATTTGGGCAAGTCTGTGTATTATCAGACAATTGCAAAAAAAGGTTTTTAAAAAATTCAAAACTCTGCAAAAATCTGGTACAAATTCTTCATCATTCAAAACATTGCTTACTTTTTACTCAACCTGATGCACACACACACAAACATATATATATCACTATCGTCATCATTTCATGTCCTCCTTCCATGCTTGCATTGGTTGAATGAAATTTGTTGTTAGATTTTCTACAGTTTGATGTCCTTACTGTTACCAACCCTTACCTTGATTCCAAGCAAAGGTAAATATTTCCTCATGGCCAGACATGTTCTTCATGGAAGATTGTAAACAAAGGACAACACTAACATGATATGGCAGTGGTGAGATACAATACACACACACACACACACATATATGCATACTGTATGCACACACACACACATATACATACTGTATGCACACACACACACACACACACACACACACACACACACACACACACACACACACATGCATACTGTATGCAGACATACACACACACATGCATACTGCATACAGACACACAAACACACACACACACACATACACACACAC
>NC_069005.1:21091531-21093862 GCF_001194135.2 Octopus bimaculoides | reverse complement strand
ACCTTTTCAATATCAGTGAAGAATTTCACTGGAAAAGAAGATATAAGGTTTGCCAGGTTTTTGTCTCTCTCACCAAGGTCATCAGCTGTCGAACGCCGACGAAGGGAAATAACCCTGAAATCCGGATACGTTCGTGCTGCTGATCGAGGTGAGAGGGATAACTTCCCTTGGCAAACAGGACACAGTCGTGTGTCGATAAGCCAGCTGGAGGAGATGTCCTCCTGGGGCTAAAAGCAACAGTAACATCCACCCCTAGGGGTCAGCCACACTTAAGTGGCAATATACTACACTTTATCGTGCAGTTACTGTTAATACTTCATTTAGAGAATTAACATTAAATATATATATATATACACATACACACACACAAAATTTTGTGAACGTTTAATACATTATGGGTGCACCATTAAATAGGAAATACCAAAGAGATATAAACTTATTTAACATCATCAATGCTGACAGTCATTTATAATTTCTCCCCTCACAGTCAGAGAATGCAAGCGTCAGTTAGAGTTAAATGCTTGTTCATCATGTCTAAGCTTGGTCATTCATCATTCATAGTGAAATCAATAGTGAAACCAATGCTGTAGATGTAGTTAGTGTCATGTGGTTTTAGGAATTAAGACACACAAATTTCTCTCTTTAACAAGGACAGTGTGTGAGAGTTTATTTAGCAGTGGAAAATTTAGCTGTTTCTTTTATCTTCACTTGTTCCAGTCATGAGACTGTAGCCATGCTGGGGTACCCCCTTGAAGAATTTTTAGCCAAATATATTGACCTCAGTACTTATTTTTTGTTAAACCTGGTACTTATTTTATTGGTCCCATTTTGCAGAGTCACTAAGCTATGGGAATGTAAACAAACCAACACAGGTTGTCAAGCGGTAGTGGGGGGACAAACACAAACAAACATGCAGAGTTCCCATCTACTAAATCCACTCACAATGCTTTGGTCAACCCAAGGCTATAGTAGAAGACATTTGCCCAAGATGCCATGCAGTGAGACTGAACCTGGAACCATGTGGTTGGGAAGCAACCTTCTTATGACACAGCCATGCCTGCGCCTATGTTTATATATATACTGAATAGATCAAGAAATTCAGTAGAAACTCCCATAATTTTTCTCACCTGGGTTGTGTGTACTTCCATTTTGTTTGTTGAAGGATGAGATTAATTGGCATGTTAATTAGAACGTCACAGGAAAAGTTAGTTTAGAAGAGCACGTAAACAACCAGAGATAATGAGGAAGATTAACACCATCCCAATTGGTTTATGTAGAGTACCAACTTACTATTACGCCAGCTCTGGTCTCATTATATATTTAATTAATTATAATAATTAGTAAGTTTAAGCACTACTACTACTGATGATGATGATGATGATGATGATGATGATTTCAAATTTTGGCAGATGGTTAGCAATTTCAGTACAGCGGGTAAGTCAATTACATCAACCCCAGTGCTTAACTGGTACTTATTTTATCAACCCCAAAAGCATGAAAAGCAAAAGTCAACCTCAGCAGAATTTGAACTCAGATCGTGAAGAGGGACAAAATACTGCTAAGCACTTTGCCTGACATGGTAATAATTTTACCAGCTCGCTACCTTAACTACTGCTACTACTACTGCTACTACTACTACTACTACTACTAATAATAATAATAATAACAACAAGAGCATTCAGAGAACGCAAACCTCTGCCAAGGCAACACCAACATCCTCTCAATGACTAGCTGGAGATGATTTTTAAAATGAGAATATCTGAAATAAACTCAACTGCTCTCACAAGCGAGAATACTAAAAATGAATCTGACCACTCTCAAAAATTAAGTAAAAAAAACCAGCAAAAATAATCCAGAACCCTTGTCCGGTACTGGATTGATCCCAAAATTTAATCGGTCCATGCCAGTCACAAGCCCAAACATCCCTGAAAGTTTCATCTGAATCTATCCAGCGGTTCTTGAGATATCTTGTCCATGAACAAACAAAAGTGATTGAAAACAATACCTCTACCTTCGCTAAGGCAGAGGTAATAATAATAATAATAATAATAATAATAATAATAATAATAATAAACTGAGCAAATATAAAGATCTTGAAATAGAAATTAGCAAAATGTGGAATCTGAAGACTAAAACAATACCTATTGTCATAGGTGCCCTGGTAATGACAGCGAAACGGGCTGATTGCTACCTAGCTCAGATACCAGGAAACACCAAAATGGCTGAAGTTCAAAAGATAGTGCTCATGGGAACTGCTCATATCCTACGTAAAATACTGTCTATGTGATCTCAAATTTTAAAACAAACACATAATTTTCTTATGGTTTCTTA
>NC_069005.1:21083947-21091368 GCF_001194135.2 Octopus bimaculoides | reverse complement strand
AGATGATCACATCAATCCCAGAGTTTTATTGGTACTTAATTTCTTGACCCCAAAAGGATGGAAGGCAAAGTTGGCCTCAGCAGAATTTGAACTCAGAATGCAAAGATAAACAAAATGCCACTAAGCATTTTGTCCAGCATGCTAACAATTCTGCCAGCTTGTCGCCTTAATAATAATAATAATAACAATAATAATAATAATAATAATAATAATAATAATAATAATAATAATAATAATAATAATAATAATCCTTTCTACTATAGGGACAAGGCTTAAAATTTGGGAGAGGGGGATAATCGATTACATTGATCCCAATGTTTCACTGGTACTTAATTTATCAAGCCCTAAAGGATGAAAGGCAAAGCTGACCTCTGTGGAATTTGAACTCAGAACATAGCAACAGGCAAAATACCACTAAGCATTTGGAGCCGGCGTACTGGTGATTCTGCCAGCTTGCTACCTTAGTGGTAACAATAATAATAATTTCTTTATTGACCACAAAGAGTTGACATCAAGAAAAACATTATGGATGGAATAACTGTGTCTAATTTATGCACATGCATTTCGAGTGAATAAATGTAATTTAAGACGATGGACGAAGGACAAAGACTACTCACTTTTGCATCTCCACTATGCATAGCTTGTTCTCTATGTTTTGGTCACTCTTAGCCCTATATTCTCCACAACTTTCGTAGGCAGTGCCAGCATGGGAAGCCCCTCAGTCTTATCATTAAATGGTGTGAAACTGAGTAATACCATCTGGTTGATAATTGATGAAGAATTAGGGACCTTCTGTGTCTGTCTTCTGTCTGTTCATGTACTCAACATATGTTATACATCTTTTATTTGTTGTTTGTGTATTTACAATACATTTTTCATTTATTAAGTGGTGGAATGCAATGCACCCTGACTTTTATTAACACTAAGTTATATATATATATATATATATATATATATATATATATATATATATATGTGTGTGTGTGTTAATTCTCTAAATCAAAGATCAGTGGCTATCGAACGCCGACAAAGGGAAATAACCCTGAAACCCGGGTCTGTTCGTGCTACAGATCATGATGGGAGGGATAACTTCCCTTGGCAAACAGGACACAGTAGTGTGTCGATAAGCCAGCTGGAGGAGATGTCCTCCTGGGGCTAAAAGCAACAGTAACATCCACCCCTAGGGGTCAGCCACACTTAAGTGGCAATATACCTTGTGAGTGGATTTAGTAGACGAAACTGAAAGAAGCCTGTTGTATATATGCATGTGTTTATGTCCCCATAACTTAACGGTTTGGCAAAAGAGACTGATGGAATAAGTACCAGGCTTTTAAAAATCAAAAAAAAAGAAAGTATTGGGATCAATTCGACTAAAAATTCTTCAAGGTGGTGCCCCAGCATGGCTGCAGTCAAATGACTGAAACAAGTAAAAGAATAAAAGAATAAAAGAATACACACACACACACACGCACGCACACACACACACACACACACGCACACACACATACACTTACATATATTTAATACATATATATAATACATACATAAACATAAACACACACATTTTTTTTTAGAATTTTATTGACAGTGACTTTAAAGTTTCAGTCTGCTAAGCCTTCATTGTACTGCAATGCACTGAAGTTAGTCATGGCTTTAAATTGTCATTGTTGAGATAAAACTTTCCTTGGGTGTGTGGGTTGTGGTGGAGAGGTGCATTAAAGAAATTTTTATTGATTAAATTCATACATGTAGAATTTTGTAAGTAGGTGGGTACACTCAGGTCATGGGATTGTTTTTTAGTGTGTCACAAAACAAATGTAGGTAGTTTTAATTATTTTTGTTAGTTTTTTTTAAAATTTAATCCTTTACTTTGACAATATAAATGTCAAAGCTCTAAGTTTAGTGCAGTATTTAAAAACTTAGTAACTGGGTGTGTCAGCTTCCATTTTTATGGAATTTTTTAAGGGATCACAAAAGAATGTAAGTAGGTGGTGTTTTATTTATGGCCAGCAGGAATGGACACAGCAGGTGCTCTGACTTCCTCCATATGCTGGAATTTATCCAACAACTGATGAACAGGGAGTTTAGGCTTAGTTCAGATGGCTAGGTGAAGCTGCTGGAGACTGCAGTTAAGCCCTGGCTGGAGAAGGTTACTGCTAGAAGGCAGTCATGCGTGACAGCAGGATTCAGCCCTCTTGCCATACCTCCAGAAAGAGTTACAAGTGGTTGTCAGAGGATTTCAATAACTTCATCAGCCCCCAACTTTCTTGCCTCCAAATTCCTCTGATTTTAATCCTATGGATTACTATGTGTAAGGTTGCAGTTGAGAAAGGCACCAAACACTCTGCCTGCTACACCAAGGCTGAGCTTGTGGCCAAAATCAGGGATGTGTTTTGAAGATTTGGAGGGCCAGGAATGTTAGTGTCGAGTAATTTGATATTCATGGGAAGGGACTAAAATGGAAGGAAAAAACGATTGAAAATATGAAGAACATGGTTGGTACTGTTGAAGTGACTCAAACAGGGAAGTGACTCAAACAGAAAGGACAAGGTCCAGGTACTTAGAAATAAATTCAATAGGGCAGCTGCATGTTGAGACAATGGAGCAGCCAGGGTTGTTGGATTTATGGATCTTGGGGGGAAACAGATGGTAGAGAGGAGAGTTTAGATAAAAAAAAAATTTTTTAAATTGGTGGCAGTGTAGAAGAGGACAGACAAGATCGTGATGGTTGAAGACATGCTGGTAAGACAGGCTGGGTTGGAGGGCAGGAGGCTATATAATTCAGGGTTGCAAAGATGTTAGAATGCTTCCTCTACATAGAGGAAGAGTTCTGGGTCGAGATTTTGGCCCAGGTGATGTTATTGAAATCAAAGAAGTTGATGGCGCTGTTGCATGCATTTACAAACAAGTCTAAGCTGCTGAACCGACTTGGTTGCAGCATCCAGTTGGATGGATGATGACCCAGCTCTAGAGACAATCCCAGTTGTTGTGACGCAGTGTGGAGCCATAGAAGACACAATTTTGTATGACACAGGAACTGTCCAATGTCTGTACGGGACTGGAATTCATCACAGTGAGGGGAAACAAGGTGGAAGACCTTAACAAGGAACAAATGTTCAGAGCTTCAGAAAGCAGGTCAGGTGGTACAGTGATCACAGTATGTGGTGGGTGTAGGGGGGAATATATGAGGGGTTGAAGAGGAAGGGTTGGGATGGAAGGGTGAGGTAAATACAGGCTTTTGGTCTGTGTATGAAAGTTGAAGAGTTGGTGATTGAAGCGTGGCAAGAAGAAGAGAATAGATTGGGTGAAAGATGGAATGCAAAGAGAGAAGAGGAAAAGGTGAGCCTGCAGAAGTTAGTGATCTAGAGAGTGGATACGGAAGAGAGTGGAATGGATGATAGCACAGATGAGGAGGTAAGAAGTACAGGTAAGGATGGGTTCAGTGAGGGGAGGAGAATATAGAGTAGGGCAGAACTTCAAGCAGAAGCCTCGGGGGAGGAGATGTGGGAGCATGGTGGTGGAGACAACAGCTTAGAAAAGCAATGTGGCTAGAGTAGTGAGATTTTTGGAAAAGCAGATGTGAGAGGTGTACAGAGAGATGAAAGCAAAGAGGAGGAAAGTTGGAAAGTAAATAAGTGGGTAGAGTGAAGACACTTGAGGAAGGAACGCAGTGTATACCTATATAGGTGTAAGGAGATTTATCCATTCATATGTCTGTGTGTGTATCTATGTATACAAATGTATATGTATGCGTATGTATCTGTTTTCTCCCAACCATTTCTTTTTATTACTCTTGTTTATCAATATAAAGACCCCTGTTAAATATTTAGAAACAACATTTTTAGTTATAACCCTTTATGAGGTCAAACAAGATCATGCAGCCCTTTCTCTCCCCTTGTTTTAGTCTTTCTCTCTCCATTTACTTCCTTATACTTTTCCTTCTACTTCCCTCCCTGATCCAGGTCCTTTAACAAGTTCCTCATTATAAACTTGATACTAACTTAAACTGTTCACTCTCTGACTGAATTTGGGTCAATCGAGTCATATTACACTATGTACTTGTTCTTGAGAAGTTCTAATTGTTACATCGGACAGTTTCTGTGTCATTCACCTGATGAAAACGTTTTTTTGTTTTTACTTGATGTAACACTTCCATTCATCAAAAAAAAAAACACGTCTGAAACAGCTGTAAATTAACCACAATTAATCTGTTGTTATTATTTATTCTAACCCGGAAACTGCAATTCGTTTTAATCAGGTGTCTACACATAGCAGTACAATAGGTGCAGTGAGTTACCCAGCTGTGACCTTGATGAATTGTTGTGTATTCAGTCAGCCAGTGTGAATGTATGCATAACTGGAGGAACAAATCTTTGTTTACTTTAGTAAGAACATATTTGTCAATACACTTTGTTTGTACAGTCGTGCTATCACCGACCCTACCTTGGTGCTTTCACTATTCAAATACCTTAAAAATGTTATATGACAAAGATACACATACACACACACACACATATATGATCAACCCCAGTACACAACTGGTACTTAATTTATCAACCCCAAAAGGATGAAAAGCTGTTGTGTCGACGCCCCCAGGCGAAGAAGTAGGATCTCCCAAGACATATAAATAGAGGTACTCTGGCCGTGGTAGGTGTGTTGAGTAGCAGTCGAATAGCTGTTGAGTAGCAGTTGTGTAGCGGTTGAGTAGAGATCATCCAAAGGTGCTAGATAGCAGTAGCATGAGACATAACAAAAGCAAAGTTGATCTCGGCAGAATTTGAACTCAGAACATAAAGACAGATGAAATACCGCAAAGCATACACACATAGATATACATACAACAGGCTTTCACAGTTTTTGACAACAAAATTCACTTACAAGGCCCAGGGCTATAGTAGAAGACAGTTGCCCAAGATGTTATGCAATGTGACTGAACTTGAAACCATGTAGTTGGGAGGCAAACTTTCCCAATCAATGAGTCATGCTGCACTTATATATATATATATATATATATATATGTATATATATATATATATATATATATTGGGTTGGCAAGAAAGTAATTTTGTCTTTTGTAAATAGGTCGAGTTACAATTTTTTTGAATGACTTTTGTAAATGTTAAGATTTTTTCTTTCCAACATTTGCTAGCCGTTACTTTTAGTTTACTTTAGAAGTAAATTGCATGCAATTTTGTTTACAAGTATCAATTTTAACAGGGAGTACAAAAACGAACATTTGTGTCATATTTTGCTTTTTCTTATTTCTGTAAAGGCAAGAAAGCTGCTGAGGTTCACAAAGAGATATATGAAGTTTATGGTCTTGATTGCACATGTCAGAAATAGTTTTAGAAATTCCATTCTGGAGTTTTTTCACTCAAAGATCACTAATGTTCTGGTTGACCTACTGAAGTTGATGATGACCAAATCAAATTCATAATTGAATCTGATTGTCATATAACTGTGCGAGAGAGAGAGAGAGAGAGAGGTTACATGTATCACACACAACAATTGAAAATCACTTAAAATGTCTTGGCCTCATTAAGAAGCTCAATATTTGGGTTCCACATAAATTGAAAGAAATTCACTTAATACAATGCATCAATATTTGTGATATGCATCTCAAATGCAATGAAATCAACCTATTTTTGAAACGGATTATTACCGGTGATGAAAAATGGATTGTCTACAATAACATCAATTGGAAACGATCATGATCCAAGTGTAATGAACCAGCAGAAACCACATTGAAAGCTGAATTGCATCAAAAAAAGGTCAAGCTGTCAATTTGGTGGGATTACAAAGGTGTTGTGAATTTTGAGCTGCTTCCAAGGGACCAAACAAACAATACAGGTGTTTACTGTCAACAACTAATGAAACTGGAGGAAGTAATCAAAGAAAAATGGCCAAAATTGGCAACTGCAAAGGAACCATGTTCCACCACAATGCTATATCACACATGTCTTTGCTAACTTGTGAAAAATTACTGGAGCTTAGATGGAGAGTGATGTCACATCCACCATATAGCCCTGACCTTGCACCATCAGATTACCATTTATTTTGAAGTTTGCAAAATTCTTTGAATGGTAAAACTTTCAATAATGATGATGACCTTAAATTCCACTTGCATCAGTTTTTGGCTGATAAGGACCAGAAGTTCTATGAGCGTGGAATGATGAAGTTGCCAGAAACATGCTAAACAGTCATCGAACAAAATGGAAAATATATAATTTATTAAAGTTCATTCTTTGTATGAAAAAAAAATGACTTTTATATCACACTAAAAAACCGAAATTACTTTCTTGCTAACCCAATATATCAATATATATACAAATAAAATGTGAGTATATGCATATATACGTACATGTATGTACATACCTACATCTACATGTATATATAGATGCATATCTGGGTACAGGACGTCACAAAAAAACGTGGACAAAATGAAAAACAGAACATAAACAGAGCACAGAAAACAAACAGGCCACAGAGAATATTTCCTTCATCAGCTGCCCCTATTCTAAACTAAGCATTTATATATATATATATATAGGGTGTGGTGAATAAACTGTTGTCTAAATTACCTAAAAATGAAAATAACACTGACATCTCATTTTAACAGGTATATTTACGAAAATTGCATAAAAATATCTTGAAATACTGAAGAGTAAATTTATGCAATAAAATCGCCATTTGCTTCAACCACGGCCTCCAGAGGACTTCAGAATCTTCTGTAACTCTTTTGGATGGTCTTTTTGTTTAAGTTGATGAATGCTGCCATAATCCTTGCCTTCAGTTCATCTTTGGTGCCACAAGGAGTTTTGTTGGTCTCTTGCTCAACTGTGCCCCACACATAATAATCAAGGAGGTTGCAGTCTGGGGAGGTAGGTGGCCAGATGCTAGGGGTGATGTGGTCACAGAAATTATCTGATAGCCATGACTGGGTTCTCCTGCTTGTGCGGCATGGTGCAGAGTCCTGTTGCCAGAAATAGAGTCTTCCAGCAGCCACCCTCTTGACCCAGGGCAGCACTATCTCTTCCAGGCACTTGATGTAGGCTTCCATGTTGAGTCTGAGGCTATGTGGGAAGATGAAAGGAGGCATAACATCGCCATCACTAGTGATCACACCAAACACCATGATGTTGACAGGATGTTCGATTTTTATCATTCTTGGTACATATCCTCAGATCGACACTGAAACACTCTGAAATGTTCGGATTGGAGCTACCAGTGCAAATGCCAAGCAGTACAGCATGTTGTTTCCAAATTTCTGGCAGAGAGAATTGCATTATGGTGCTGTTTTTCTCACAGACGGTGCTCAACTGACCCTGTAATACTGTATAGTAGACAAAATCAAAAACAATGTGCATGCATGAAATTAAAAATATATAATGATAACAGTTTACTCATCACACCCTGTATGT
>NC_069005.1:21081594-21083937 GCF_001194135.2 Octopus bimaculoides | reverse complement strand
ATATATATATACTACACTCTCTGAGTGGTTGGCGTTAGGAAGGGCATCCAGCTGTAGAAACTCTGCCAAATTTAGGCTGGAGCCTGGTGTTGCCATCCGGTTTCACCAGTCCTCAGTCAAATCGTCCAACCCATGCTAGCATGGAAAGCGGACGTTAAACGATGATGATGATGATGATGATATATATATATATACATTTATATGTAATTTCCAAATGATATCTCTCTAACACCTTTAGAGCTCCCCTTCCCTCCCGTGTTCTCAAGTTGGCTACATATTTCTTGTACTATCTCTTAAATTAACCCTTGCCTTATTTTTCTCCCTCCATGCTTCATGTTGGCTAAATATTTTTCGTACTATCTCTGAATCCTTCCACTCATTACGGCTTCTTGTGCTATTCTCAGTTACTCTCACTGCTTTTTTCAGCCCAGGGCGAAAGTGCCCATCCATTATGTCCACTTCCAATCATAGCATATACATATGAAATACCTTTCTCACACGCCCCTCACTGATTTTCATGCAACTCATTCCAGCACTGATAGCTCTTCGGCACCCAGTTATGCACTGCTAAGCTAAGCTATTCCCTCGTTTTTTTCAATCTTTTCACCCACTCATTCATTATTAATATGCATTATTTACTAATATCTACTTTCATAAGCTAAATATTTAAATTGACTCTTCCATATATAACTTCCTAATCTCTCTCTCTCTCTCTCTCTCTCTCTCTTAGCCTTAGTTTTCTCCTTAATTCTTCATGTAATTTCCAAATGAAATCTCTCTAACACCTTTGGCTCGCCTTCCCTCGTGTGTTCTTAAGTTGGCTGCATATTTTTTGTACTACCTCTTAAACTAGCCTTGCTTGTTCACGGTGCACCTGCCCAGTCCCACCCCCACCACCAATATCGGATATCTCTCTTCTCCCACTGGAAACCCCCACCCTCCCTCACTGGTGGTATCCTCTATCATGCCTGCAATTTTGCCTCCCTCCTCTCCCTCTCTCTCAGGAGAAATGCAACTAGTTTAGCTGCGCACCTACTTAATCTAACATTGGCATATTGATATTCATATTTACTTTTATCTATTTTTATTAATTTTATTTATTTATTTACTTATATCTGCAGCACAAGTAATGCTTAAATTTACGATGTCCATAATGCTTATACTTACAATGCTGCTAGCATCTACTCCTACCCCCTGGTAGGGGCAACAATCTTAACATGCTTGAATTTTTGAATGATGACAGGTCAAAAGTGAGAACAGGTGTAGCATGTCTTTCAAACGAACATGAAAACCTCTTTCTTCTTGTTTGCAGGCACTGAATAACACCACCCCTGCCCATGCCTCCTCCCACATTGCTTTCTCAGTTTTTAGAGTTGGCACTGTCAATGTAGGCACATTGAAAGGTAGAGATGCTTGAACGGAGATGTATGCTGCATACAAGAGATAAGGTGGAGAAGAGCTTCAGGTAGGGTCCCCACAGGCAAGGTACATAGGTATAATATCTTCTGGGAAGGTAACAGTGATGGAGTAGGGGGTGTAGGCATACTCCTTACAGGGAAATGGGTGGATAAGGTCATAATGGTAGTCAGGGTATGCGATAGAGTGCTTAAGCTCAGGCTAGTCCTGCAGAACAGTACAGTTACAATTATCTCTGCCTATGCCCCACAAGCTGGCCTATCAAACAATCAGAAGGACCACTTTTATGATACCCTTCTACAGGCTACCTCAAAGATGAGTGGCAATGACCTCATCTTTGTTGTTGGAGATTTTAATGAGCATGTTGGATGGCAATCCGGTATCTTCCATGGTGTTCACAGGTGCCATGGAATTGGTTCCCAAAACAAAGAGGGAACTAGGCTACTGGAGTTCTGTGATGCAAGCAACCTATTAATCTGCAACACTAACTTCAGGAAGCCAGACAACCACCTGATAACCTATCAATCAGGCGACTCTGCTAGCCAGATTGATTTCTGTGTTATTGAACCAAGGGTTCTGTTTAAAGTGACTTTAAATAGAACCCTTGATTCAATAACACTGTATAAACTCTGTATTTGGAATGACCAACTTCGAAGATTGTTGGATTTTACTCATAGGGTATTGGAATCTTAATAATGGATTTACAAATGCAATGACCAATCTTAAAAACTGTTGGATTTTACTCACAAGGTATTGGAATCTTATATGTATACCATTCTGCCTAAACAATGGATTTACAAATACAATATCCCTGCATTCACTCTCTATTTCCTATCTTATCTAAATTAACTATAGCTTAACCATCCTTTCACACCGTCTCCGATGAAGGGATATAATAAATATCCTGGAAACAGCTGTAAGACCTTC
>NC_069005.1:21077038-21081440 GCF_001194135.2 Octopus bimaculoides | reverse complement strand
TATATATATATATATATATGTCAGTAAATGGTGGGGTTTCCTATATATATATATATATATATATGTTTGTGTGTATGTATATATGTGTGTGGGTATGAGTGTATATACATGTGCATGTATAAATGTCCAATCCCACACACCTCCCACATTCAACTGTCCTCCCTCCACCTACACCTGCATACCACCTACCTCAGTACCCTCACCACACATACACCACTATACAAACACACATATACACTGTTCAACTCATTATTCAATTCACACACCCACAAACACCTTCCCACTCTACACACACTTCTCAGCACCCACACCACACCACACACCATTACCCACACACCCACACACAATCTTCAATAGCATCATCACACATACCACTATACGAGCAGCCCCACACACTGTTTAACTCAGTACACATACCACACACCATCATGCACAATCCCACACTCACACAAGTGCATAATACCTGAATACAAACAATATATACACAAATACACACACACATAGACCCAGATAACTTCCACCCACAAACATACATTATACACATGCACACCATTTGGTCACAGACATACACACACAAACATACACCGTACATATATACACATGTCCATACATATACTCACACATATACACAAGTCCATATGCACATACGCGCACACTCACCCACACATACATACTCACTCACCCCCATTCTCACATACACACATACGCTTGCGCACCATAGCTTGTTGGGGTCACTGTTACCATTATTATTATTATTATTATTATTATTATTATTATTATCTCTCTTTCATTCAGCCTCTCTTTTTTCCAGTCATCTCACCGTGTTGGACCGTTGGACTCTGCACATGTTTTTCTCTCCTGTTTTTTTCATTCTTCCTCCATTTTTTCCCTCTTAATCCTTTCTGTCAAAGAGCGTAGGCTCAAAACATAAAACAATATTCCATTTTTCCCAGAGTGTTAAACTTAATACACCTGTTTGTTGTTCCTATACTTGTCTTTGTCTTTTGTTTTCTGTAAATTATACATACACAGGATTGCCCAAAAATCACCTGACAGTAAGTCAAAACCATTTAATTCTAAGATTTATTTTAACAACTGAATGAATTTTAAAAAAGCATCTAAATAAACGGTGATTTTAGCTCACAGCATTCAATTATTAAACATTCATAATTGAAATGAATAAATAAAACTGAATATTAAGTATTTATGGAATTTTGATTTACTGTCAGGTGACTTTTAGCCAACCCTGTATGTGTGTGTGTGTGTGTGTGTGAGTGTGTGTGCGAATGTGTGTATATATATATATATATATATGTATGTATATGTCTTTGTGTCTGTGTTTGTCCCCCATCACCACTTGACAACCAGTGTTTGTGTGTTTATGTCCATGTAACTTAGCAGTTCAGCAAAACAGAGTGATAGAATAAGTACTAGACTTAAAGAAAAAAAAAAGTCCTAGGATCGATCTGTTTGACTTAAAAACCCTTCAAGGTGGTGCTCCAGCATGGCCCCAACAAAATGACTGAAACAAGTAAAAGACAAAAGATATGGTGAGTAGGAGTTCTTCATCCTATTGACATCAAGACAACTTGTGAACAAAACAAATTACTGTCATATTTGCTGTAGAAAGTTTTTAAGATTGTCTGTTTTTAAGTTAAAAATATAAAAAAAAAAAAAACAAAAGACAAGGAAAGAAAAGTATTGCTTATCTGGCTTTATTAATCATGCTCAAATATCACAAGTTTATGAATAATGCTTCTGCTGAAAAAGGTCAGTCATTCACAGGGATTGTCTAAAGCAGTGGTTCTCAACCAGGGTCCAGATGACCTTTGGGGGCTCCATATAAGATTTTGTTGTTTAAAATTATTTGAAATATTTTAACAATTCTTTAAAGAATCCCTTCATTCATGAATGACTATGGGATTGCACCTGTAGTAACGCCTGCGCATGCATAGAATTAATAAAGCAAGCGTTTCCCGCTCAATTCATTCTCTTTCACGCTGGCCAGCGATTGAGCAAGGACGTGTGTTTAAAGCTGTCTCTACATCTTTCGGTCTTATACTCGACAGCTCGTTATTCTCACCTCTAAAGATGTGTAACTAAAGATATGTATGTTTTACCAAGTAAATAAATGTTGTTTAAGTTGTTTAGTCTGGAGTTCAGCGTTCCGTCAATTTCTTCAATTTTATAGTAGAAAGTCAGGTATACAATCTAAAGATGTATAACCCACTTTCTACTAAACATCTATCTGGGGAAGAGTGTTGTGATCTCAGTCACTTTCATGCCATGGAAACTGGCTTAACCCTTTAGCATTCAGATTACTGAGCCAAATGTAAAGGGTCAAGACCCCCTTCAGTCATGAATGACCATGGGAATGCACCTAGAGAGGTCCCCTCTGAAGCATATGTCTGGATATATTGTTTATAGAAGACTAGCAGTCACCCATTCATACTGGTCTCCCCTCTACATGCCACCAATGTTATTCAAGGAAAGGGCAAAGATAGATACAGCTTAGTGTCAGTGATGTCACAACTCATTTCTACAGCTGAGTGAACTGGAGAAAATGTGAAATAAAGTGTCTTGCTCAAGGACACAACACACAGCCCAGTCCGGGAACTGAACTTACTACCTCATGATTGTGAACCCAACGCTCTAACCACTGAGCCATGCACTTTCATAACAATTTTTGAGACAATTCTTAATAATATTTAAATATCTTTTATCTTTTACCTGTTTCAGTCATTAGACTGTGACCATGCTGGGGCACCACCTTGAAGAATTTTTAGTCACATGAATCAAACCCAGTACTCTTTTAACTCTGGTACTTATTCTATTGATCTCTTTTGCCAAACCTCTAAGTTACAGGACATAAACACACCAACACCAGTTGTCAAGCAGTGGTAGGGGACCTCCCAACTACGTGTGTGTGTGTGTGTGTTTGTATAGGTGTGTGCATGTGCTATGAAAGTGCATGGCTTAATGGTTAAGGTATTCAGCTCATGATCACATGGTCACCAGTTTGACTCTTAGTGGCATGTTGTGTCCTTGGGCAAGACTCTTTATTTCACCTTGCTCCAGTTCACTCTGCTGGCAAAAATGATTAGAACCCATATTTCAAAGGGCCAAGCCTTGTCCCATTCTGTGTCATACTGGTACATAAGGGTACACATGTCTGTGGAGCGCTCAGCCACTTGCACATTAATTTCACGAGCAGGCTGTTCCATTGATCGGATCAATTGGAACTCTCATTGTCGTAATAAGTGGAGTGTGCATACTCCAACAAATGCTTATATACATTCCAAATGTGCCTATTCAATGTTACTTGTTCAGACACAGTCTACCTAGGAATACTTCATCAAATGCCTTACTAAGACAGCCAGACTTTCAGGTGGGATTTGAGTAGAGTTTAACTGCAGGTGTTGTCTTTTTTTACCCTTTAGTATTTAGACTGGCCAAAACAGACCCAAATATCACGCCTGCTTTATATTCAAAGCAGCCACATCTGACCTCTCACACCTACCCTACAATGTCATTCTAAAAATAAACAATCATATCATTTAAATCTCAAAGCCACAAGATAATGCACAAGTCATTCAAAATAATCTGAATGCTAAATGGTTAATCCCATTTTTTATTCAAATAACATATCTAGGACTAACTACAATATCCAATGTGTCCTGTATTTTTTAATAGACAATTTGTGATTTAAGGGAGATTTGGCTGTTATTCATAACAGGTCAAGCAACCTGTAGAAGTTTTCTTGTTAGTCTGTAAATGTACCATGTGTATATTTTAAAAGAAAATAGGACATGGTTTAAGGGAGATTTAGCTGCTATTTTTTGCAGGTCAAGCAACCACATAGGAGTATAGAAGCTTCCTTGTTAGTTTTTAAGTGTGTGCATATGCACATTTTAAAAGACAATGGGATATGATTTAAGGGAGATTTGGCTGCTATTTCTAACAGGCCAAGCAACCACACAGAAGATCCCTTGTTAGTTTGTAACTGTGTGCATGTGCATGAGTGTGTGCACATGCATATGTGTATGTGTGTGTGTGTGTGCGTATGTCTGTGCATTGGTATATGTGTATTTGAGAATGAATCGTGCACATGAATGCATATTTGAGAGGACATACAAACACATTTGAATGTGTGCATGAGTGTGCATGATTCTATGTGTGTGTGTGTGTGTGTGTGTGTGTGTGTGTGTGTGTGTGTGTACTTCCCAGTCCATATCTTTGCCTTCCTCCACCTCCTCCTCGTCCTCCTCCCAATGCCATTCCATGTCTGCAGATAACAAGAGATACTACAAGTCTTAGCTGGCCGCATGTGCAGTGCTTCTTCAGCTGATGGTGTTGAAAGCCTAGAATATATCAAAAAGATTCCAAAACAGATAAAACTACC
>NC_069005.1:21071456-21076165 GCF_001194135.2 Octopus bimaculoides | reverse complement strand
ACACAGACACACAAACACAGATACACACACACGCACACACACATATATATATATATATATACGACGGGCTTCTTTCAGTTTCCGTCTACCAAATCCACTCACAAGGCTTTGGTTGGCCCGAGGCTATAGTAGAAGACACTTGCCCAAGGTGCCACGCAGTGGGACTGAACCCAGAACTATGTGGTTCATAAGCAAGCTACTTAGCACACAGCCACTCCTGCGCCTAAATTTTAACATAAAAATCTTATGTGGACCCCCAAGGGTCATGTGGACCCCCAAGGGTCATGTGGACCCCCAAGGGTCATGTGGACCCCAAGGGTCATGTGGACCCCCAAGGGTCATGTGGACCCTGGTTTAAAGTCTGTCATACCGGCCATGACGAAGGGAAATAGCCCTGAAACTCGAGTCGCCTTTATATATTTATATTTATATATTTATATATTTGATCCTTTATATTGAACACTCAATATTTCATCTACATTCAATACTTTCTTTCATGGTGCCATCCATTTTTGTTATATTTTATTTTATATTGTATATTGTATATTATATATTGTATATTCCATATTCTATACCCCACATTAGTTCTGCAGGAATATAAATAAAACATAAAAAACAGACAGTGTTGGAACTCTTTTAAACAAAATAATATATATATATATATATATGTATGTATATATATATATGTGATACGGGTAAAAAGTGTATAACCTTCGATGCCAATAAATTGTTATTGTTCCTGAACATACATGTTCCACTTTTTGTTTCCTATACCTGCCACAGACTGCTTGAAGCTTACTAACTTTCTACACATAGAACCTTGGATCTTACCCATATATATATATATATATATAAAAGGTAGGCCAATAATCACATAGCAAAACATTTGACACTTTATTTAAATTACATTATTATTGCTATCATTATCATAATTATCATTAAAGTGGTGAGGTGGCAGAATTGTTAGCATGCTGGGTGAAATGCTTAGCGGAATTTCGTCTGTCTTCACGTTCTGAGTTCAAATGCCACCAGGGTCAACTTTGCCTTTCATCCTTTTGGGGTCAGTAAAATAAGTACCAGTTGCATACTGGGGTCAATGTAATGGACTGGTCCCCACCCCCAAAATTTCATTCCCTGTGACTTTAGTAGAAAGGATTGTTGTTGTTGTTATTCATCATCATCATCATCATCATCGTTTAACGTCCGCTTTCCATGCTAGCATGGGTTGGACGATTTGACTGAGGACTGGTGAAACCGGATGGCAACACCAGGCTCCAATCTAATTTGGCAGAGTTTCTACAGCTGGATGCCCTTCCTAACGCCAACCACTCAGAGAGTGTAGTGGGTGCTTTTACGTGTCACCCGCACGAAAACGGCCACGCTCGAAATGGTGTCTTTTATGTTGTTGTTGTTATTATTATTATTATTATTATTCATTTTGTTTATAACGTACAGGTATGTATCTAGTCATCACTACTTTATTTATTTTATTCAATTTTTGAAAAACTGAAGCAAATCCTTGACAATTCCAATGCATATTGAACTTATTGGTGCGTAACCTTTGGCCCAACCTGCACGTGCATGTGTGTGTGTATATATATATATACATGTGTGTGTGTATATATATTATGTGTATATATATATATATATATATGTGTGTGTGCATCATATATATATACATATATATAGAGAGAGACAGACAGACAGATAGAGAGAGAGAAAGAGACAGACAGACAGTCAGAGAGCATATCTTGTGTATCCAGTTAGCTGTATGACTGCTACAGCTGAGTTCAGATCTCCGTGTTGATTATCATCATCCATTCTGCTTCCAGTCCAGTGCTTAGGTTACTACTTAACTTACTAGTAACACTGGTTATGATATTACATGATATTACACAGCAAATGTAAGAGAAATTGTAATAAACACCAGTTTATATCATCTCCGCACCCCCACCCTCCGTCCCCCGTTCTACATTTTGCTGTTGTGGTTGTCTGGATCCACAGCATGGGATGTTTCGGGTGTAATCAGATGCTTTAAGCACAACAGGGCATCAGGGAAATACTTGATGGCATTAATATAATGATCAAATAGCAACACTTTTTTTTTATGTATATATGTGTGTGTGTGTGTGTGTGTGTGTGTGCGTGCGCACACACACACACACACACACGCAATATCTGTGCCAATATCTGTGCAGGAGGACAAAGGTTCAGATCTTCATGTCTCTGGTCCTGCCTGTGCTGCGAGACTTGGACACTGTCTGGGGCCCTTAGGAGCCCCCTGACCTCCTTTGGTACCAGGACACTTCACAAGATTATAGGTTACCATTGACTGTATTTCATATCCAACCAATGGCTCTACTCAGAAACTGGTATGCATCCTGTTACTTGTATGATTCGGGAGTGCCAGCTCAGACTGTTTGGCTATGTTGCTTGATTTTCTAAGTTAGACCCTGCTGATAATGTCCTCTTCACTGACAATCCAGCTGGACTGATGGCTCATGGTCGACCACATGCTACATGGTCACAGCAAATGAGGGGCTATCTTGCAGAGATGGGGACTGACTGGAATATACTGACAAATGGTGAATGCAGCAAATGTGCTGCAACTGCATATGATGCCTAAACCTGACTAGACCCTGTGAGGCATATATTATACCTATTGGATTATACTGTGGATTTGTGAAATGTTCTCCTTTCTAATAAACTGGAGTCTAACTGATATTTCTTCAGTTAACAGAATACTATGGTAGCCAGGTTCCAACAGGAACTGCTGATGAGGTGATTGTCTGGATTATAATTATCTCCTCAGTTTATATATATATATATATATATATATATATATATATATATATACACAGGGTGCGGTGAATAAATTGTTATCTAAATTATGCAAAAATGAAAATAACACTGACATGTCATTTACGAAAATTACATAAAAATATCTTGAAATACTAAAGAGTAAATTTATTCAATAAAATTGCCATTGTTTTCAACCACGGCCTCCAGACGACTTCGGAATCTCCTGCAACTCTTCTGGATGGTCTCCTTGTTTAAGTTGGTGAATGCTGCCATAATCCTTGCCTTCAGTTCATCTTTGGTGTTACAAGATTTGTTGGACTCTCACTCAACTGCGCCCCACATATAATAATCAAATAGGTTGCAGTCTGGGGAGTTAGATGGCCAGATGTTAGGGGTGGTGTGGTCACAGAAATTGTTTGACAGCCATGACTGGGTTCTCCTGCTTGTGTGACATGGTACAGTATCCTGTTGCCAGACACAGGGTCTTCCAGCAGCCACCCTCTTGACCCAGAACAGTACTACCTCCTCCAGGCACTTGATGTAGGTCTCTGTGTTGAATCTGAGGCTGTGTGAGAAGATAAATGGAGGCATAACGTCCCCATCGCTAGTGATCACTCTATACACCTTTGAAATCACCATTAGGCTCATCCAACTCTTTCTGAATCCTCTGCACTATCCTCTGATTGACACCCAAACACTCTGAAATTTTCATATTGGATCTTCCAACACAAATGCCAAGCAGCACAGCATGTCATTTCCAAGTTTCTGGCAGAGTGAATTATGTCATGGTGCTGTTTTTCTTACAGACAGTGCCCAACTGACCCTACTATACTGTGTAGTCAACAAAATCCAAAAATGCACATGTGCGAAATTAAAAATATAAAATAGCGACAATATACCAATCGCACCCTGTTTTTATTTATATATATATATATATATATATATATATATATATATAAATGAAAAATGTATGGTAAATAAACATACAACATAACGTATACTGAATGTAAAAGTGGGTGGGAGACAAACACAGAAGGTCCCTAATTCTTCATCAGTCATCAACCAATTGCTAATACAGTTTTGCACCTTTATATATACATACATACACACATGTGTGTGTGTGTGTTCATTGATGATGATGTATACATAAACATATACACACACATACATACAACTGATGTATTTTATATACTATTTATACAGTAGCTTTAGTTCATCTTACACTATCATTGTTGTTGTTGTTGTTGGTGGTGGTGGTGGTGGTGGTGATGTATTGCTAGCAGTTATTTTATTAACATTGGCGTTTGGTGTTGGTGATCTTAATAGTTTAGTTTCTGCAGTTGATGATGATGATGGTAAGAAGAGAGGAAGAGGGAGGGAGGAGTGGTGAAAGTAATCCCAGTACACATCCCCGCACCCCTAACCATCAATCTATACACTCCCAACACCCGCTCACTTACCCTCATTCCTAGCTCAATGTGGAAGTTTTGTCACATTCCAATCTCCCAGTTAACTCTCCTTTCCCAATTATCTCTGACTGTTACTGAAGAACCACTACAAACTTTCAATGGATTATGTCTGGCATTTAGTGTTTGGGGGTATGCGTATACATATGTGCATCTATTTAGTACTTTAAATGTGAAATATTGAAATATATGTGTGTGTGTGGCTGTAGTCAAATGACTGAAACAAGTAAAAGAGAGAGAGAGAGAGAGAGTGTGTGTGTGTGTGTGTATGTGTGTGTTTACATATATTTATTAACATACGAATATACGTATATATCAAGCCCAAACTTCAAAATCATGGTCTCCACTGTTCTTGTATTAAAGAGAAATCCTTCAGTTTAATAGAAAATTCTTGATTGCTTTTATTATAGCTCAACATTAAAACAAACACTACTATATTAT
>NC_069005.1:21065760-21068408 GCF_001194135.2 Octopus bimaculoides | reverse complement strand
ATTTCGAGTAATTAATGACAATATGAGGCTTCGAAGAACAGTTGTTCCCATGAAACAGATTAATCAACGGAATACAGTGTCTGCAAGTTGATGAGTACATCATATTCCCTGCATTTTCTTATTGCTATATATATAATATATATATATATATATATATATATATATATATATAGCATAATCATTGTTGTCGTTATCATTTAATGTCTGTTTTCCATGCTACCATGAGTTGGGTGCTTTGACAGGATCTGATGAGTCACATGGCTGCATTGTGCTCCATGACACCTTTGACATGGTTTCTACAGCTGGATACCCTTCCTAATGCCAACCACTTTAAAGAGTGTACTGGGTGCTTTTTTCATACCCCCAGTACTAGCAGGATTTCCAAATAATTTGCACTGTAAGATTGGAAAGAAAAAGAAAGTGGGGGGAGTAAGAGACCACTCAACTAAGAGGGGGCAATATTTGAAAGGGTAGAAGAGTGATTTCTATACTAGGGACCAGCAGAAGTGTCTTGCCATAGAAAAGATATGTGGTTACTCTGCATTTATATAAGAGTAGGTGGGAGTACCTGGGAAAAATATAAAGACGGCGGCCAGAGTAAAACCGCAAGTGTGTGTGTGTGTGTGTGTAGTTTGGTATTGGGTTAACAATTGTTCAAAACTAAAGTTTGACTGTCATTTCCGATAAAGGAAATGACACCCGTGAGAACCCTATTTATAAACTAATTAAAAAGTGGAATGGCAAAACAAGGAAATTGCATTGAATGTGAGATAAAAGAATTCAATCAGGCTAATTTTCATAAACAACAACCTCAGCAAATTGTAATTAAAATATGAGAAACCAGCATGCTCATTAGTGAATACATTTGAACTACAGTTCAATGTCAACCCCCACCCCAAACCTTAGCAACTAAAGAAATGCTGGACTCATGAAATGTTCTTTACCTTGTATTTCACATGGGTATTGTTGTTGCTGCATAGCCCTAGGTCAGCTCTCAATGAAGAAGCTTATCATCAAAAAGTGTTCAGCCATGGTTACCTCCATAGAGTAGCTAAGACAACATCATGTGTTATGGTTGTTGGTGGATTGATAGAACCATTAGAGCATGGGGCAAAACACATTGCAGTTCGGTATATGCAATTGAAGCAGTGTCAAATTAAAATAGCCATCCATGTATCATACTTGAGGTATATAAACCATTGATAGGACAATTACTGTTGGTATTCATCCTGAGATAACATCTCTTTTACATGTGCTGTGTTAAAAAAAACTGGCGGGAGACCAAAAAATCATGCCAGAGTTCTCACTGGCTGCTGTTGGGTGATTTTTCATTTCCCTCCATTATCTATTGTGTCTTTAACACAGCACATCCATTAGAGATGTTATCTTGGGACAAATACTGCAGGAAGTGGCCTATCAATGGTGTATATACATTAAGCATGATGCACAAGAGGCTATTGCAGTATTTATTTCAGATCTTTACATTCTCAATTCAAATCTGGCTGAGGTCAACTTTGTCAGTTATTCTACTGTTCAATTCATTCTGATTATACCATTTCCAGTATTTAACTAGAATTGGTCAAATCAACTGTTCCCAAAATTTAAGTCTCTGTGTCTATGCAAGAAATCATATTCATAGTGGTTTAGCTTCAGATCAACCTTCATTATGCAGACCCATGATCAGAGGTGTTCCAGACATGACCATCCCATCTATTGTTTAGCACCAGATTAGCTGTGATCAAAACAGACCATTGATCAAAAGATCTCCAGTCAGCATTATCCTTACTGGAGTAAATTTGTTCCAATACTAAAGTCCCCAAAAGTGTGGACGTCACAGCATTGAGGCCATGCGGTTAAGAACTTGAGGCCTTGAGGCCATGCAGTCAGAACTGATCTGGGAAGGGCATGTTTCTCAGATAGTGGATCATTACCTGCTTATGATTGTGCAGTATGGCCACTGCAACAGAAAAATAACAAAGAAAAAAATATAAGGCTTCAACATCAACAGTGATCTACAATGGTTTTCATTCTCAGCACCTGGTGAAATGCCATTTACCAGTCTGTCACTAACTTCCTTTAACATGCATGGAGTTGATCTTGAAGACAAAAGAAGACTGATGAAGAACTATGACACAACAGCACCAAACTCAAAACAGAATTTCCAACACAGCTGCTGGCCTTGCTTGTCCTCTACATGAGTCATCGAATCAGCTGTCAGTGAGCCTGTTCTTGACGCAGACAGTTCCTCCCATGAATACTCACATGCAACGCCAAACCACAATAACCTTTCACTACATTATCTAATGTATCGTTTTTAGGACAGAAAGACCTGGCCTTCATGTTGTTATATCTAACATGATGGGAAAGCCAACAGATTCTCTGTAGGCTCACGAAAGTACTACCACCACCACTACTACTGCTGCTGTTGCTGCTAACTAACCATTCCAGTCTTGACAAGATAAGTGTAAATATCCTTGACATATTCTTTTGTCAAAGAAGAAACAATGAGATGACAGTAACTGAATTCCTTTTTAGTTTTTTTTTCTTGTTAAATATTGGTATGTATGTATGTATGCATGCATGTATGTGTGTATGTATATATTTATAGATAGGGAGAGAGAGAGAGAGAGAGAGAGAGAGAGAGAGAG
>NC_069005.1:21064599-21065601 GCF_001194135.2 Octopus bimaculoides | reverse complement strand
ATATATATATATATATATATACTACATATGTGGAAAATTGGTCTGTGTGTGTTTGTTTGTGGCGTTGTTAGCTAACTCCTCCTACATCGTTTTATTGATTTTGATGAACCTTGACACGTGAGTAGAACTCATGAAAGACATTTTAAATTGTTAGAACAATTCCACCAAAAAACCGTTCATCGCATTTTAAACATTAAATGGAGTTCTTTTACTCCAAACACAGATGTCCTTGCATCTGCAGGCATCACCTCAATAAAAGCTATGATTTTGAGGAACCAAATGAGATGGTTTGGGCATAATGTTTGAATGGCAGATGAACCCATGCTAAAACATCTGTTTTATCGTGAGCTTGTTGAGGGGAAACGCTATTGGCATAAACTTTAAAAAAGAGGCTTAAGGACAGCATAAGGACTACTATGAAGTCACTTGGAATAGATCCAGAAGACATAGAAACCCTTGCTTCAGATTAAGTTGGATGGCGAACAAAAGTGGAGTGAAAGCATTTGAAGAGGCCAGGATAATGCATGTAAGACTCAAAAGAGATCTAAGGAAGAATGTTATGATTGAGAAGGTGAATGACAATGACCTGTTTGTGTGCACAGTTTGTGATAGACCATATCTTTTTTTTGCTGGGCTGAAATCTCATTTATATATCATCATCGTTTAATGTCTGCTTTCCATGCTGGCATGGGTTGGACGGTTTGACTGGGGATTAGTGAGCCAGATGGCTGCACCAGGCTCCAATCTGATCTGGCAGAGTTTCTACAGCAGGATGCCCTTCCTAACGCCAACCACTCCGAGAGTGTAGTGGGTGCTTTTACGTGCCACCGATAAGAGGGCCAGTCAGGCAGTGCTGGCAACGGCCACACTCAAATGGTGTTTTTATGTGTCACCGGCACGGTACTGCTCCAGAATTCCTCCCCACCCCACAACCTTTGAACCAGTAATTCTTTTCTTTAATTTTTTTCAGATTCATGTTCTTGATGTCAGAGATTACAATTT
>NC_069005.1:21062367-21063523 GCF_001194135.2 Octopus bimaculoides | reverse complement strand
ATATATATATATATGGTTGTTGCCAGAACCGCCTGACTGGCCCTCGTGCCGGTAGCACATAAAAGCACCCACTACACTCTCGGAGTGGTTGGTGTTAGGAAGGGCATCTAGCTGTAGAAACTTTGCCAGATCAGATTGGAGCCTGCCAGCATGGAAAGCGGACGTTAAACAATGACGATGAAGATGATATAACCTAAAGAAACCATTAACAAAGGCCTAAACATTCAATATGAACAAATAGGATAAAACTTTCACAATATCCAAGTGTAACAATAACAGATGCGGAATGTGTCAATATATGCCTACTGGTAGATCCATTGGAAAAAAAAAAAAAATGGACAGATTTTTGCAAATGCAGATATGAACTGCAAAAGCAGAAATCTGATCTCTTGCATTAACTGCCCTAATTGTAAGGAACTATATATTGGCAAGACAGGGAATGCATTACCAGAACATTCACAAGGCCACAGACAGGCTCACCAGATTCTATTGAGTGAACATATAGAAACATGTGGTCAGAAAATGTTTCTAATTTTTCCTTTCCACAAACTACATGACAGAAGTAAAGTGGGAAGAAAGATAAAAGCACATTTTATTCTGAACAGAAATAACAACAGTAATATAACAACAAGTTAATGATATGGATTAAAAAATATCTTTAAAATAGGAATATAAACAAATTATAGAAGACTCCCCCATTTGAAATAAAAACAATCGAAACTAAATAAGTTTTCTCACTCATACAACCATTACATGTAAACAGCAAACTAATTGGTTAAAATAAAGGCAGAGTCTATGTCAGTAATATTGGTACACCCAGCAAACCATGATATTCAAGCTGCATGAGGATTGGTCAAAATTGTATTCCAAAAATTCAGCTTGTTGGAGTCTTCTAAGAGGTATAAAAAGGAAGCAGTCATTTTATTACACTTGTCAAGAACTCAACTGTCAGTTAAATACATTTTGAAATTTGATAATTACTACTAACATATGAAAGTGCTAATTGAACATTATGAACATTACAAAATATTTTTTTTAATGTTTAACACACTTCAACAGTGTAAAAAGATATTTTAAATACAGTAATAAAAAACATGAAAACCAGACCATATTTTAACTTTATTCAACTCATATATATGTATATATATATATATAT
>NC_069005.1:21054978-21061913 GCF_001194135.2 Octopus bimaculoides | reverse complement strand
TATAGGATTGCAACCTAGAAAGTTCCCCTCCAAGGCACACCATGGCTCAGTGGTTAGAGCGTTAGAGTCACAGACATGGGGTATTGAGTTCAATTCCCAAACTGGGCTGTGCATTGTGTTCTTGAGCAAGACACTTTATTTCACATTGCTCCAGTTCACTCAGTTGTAGAAATGAGTTGTGATGTCACTGGTGCCAAGCTATGTTGGCCTTTGCCTTTCCATGAAGAGGGGAGGCTGGTATCCATGGTAAACAACCTTGTCTGGACTTGTGCCTCAGAGGGGAACTTTCTAGGTGCAATCCCATGGTCATTCATGACCGAAGGGGGTCTTTACCCTTTACCCTTCTACTGCCTATGTTTCCTTGCTTGCATGAGTCAAATGGATCTTGTTGAGGCAGATTTTCTAAGGCCAGATGCCTTTTATGTCTCCAAACAAGGTAATATTTCTCTTTGTTGGACATGTTTTCACTGAAAATTGACAACGAATGGCACTGCTTGTACAAAAGTGACAGTCTTAAGCAACCACTGAGTGCTGTCAAGGAAACAAAAACACACTTGAAAACCCACCCACCCACAAATACACATACAAATGTGTGTGTGTGTGTGTGTGTGTGTGTGTGTGTGTGTGTGTGTGTGTGTGTGTGTGTGTGTGTGTGTGTTTGTTCTAAATAATGGATACAGAAGACAGAGCATGTTGGGAACTTTATTTATCACAACAATCATTTCGGCATAATTTGCACAGCTTCCTAGTGGGTGGGGAACAATATGATGAATTCCAATGCACCCTACAGTGCAGAAATGCCTCATCAGGTGACATAACAGGATTCCAAGTTACATTAGTGATATTTCACTCATAGGCTTAGCCAGATGATGTTGGTAGCAGTTGCATCTCAGATATACATTGATGGTGAATGAAGAATGACTGTGTTAAGTGACTGGCATTAGAAAGGGCATCCTGCTGTAGAAACCATGTCAAAGCAGACAACAGATCTTGGTGCAGTCCTCTGGCTTACCAGTTCCTGTCCAACCAGCCAACCCATGTCAACATGGAAAATAGATAGTAATTGATGATGATGATAATGATGATGATGATGATGATGGTGTGTGTGTGTGTGAGCATATGTGTGCACATGTGCATGTTTGAGTGTACCTTTGTCTTGACATCACATGATGTGAAAGGTAATGAATTAATGATAGAACATGAGATAATGTACTTCTAGATACACTGTCAGAATAAAGACAAAACAATTTGACTTCGATACACAATGCCTGAATATAAGACAGGACACATTAGATGATGTAGTCCTTGTCATATTATATCAGAATCTAGATCAAAATCTTTAATCTTTGTTTTCCCCACCAAAAATTAAGATTTCAAAACCCAACCAAGAGAAAATTATTTCACTTACACACCTCTCCCACCACCACCTTTTTTATAATCACACCTAAAAAATACCACCACACTCAACTGTGAGTTGAAGAGACAACTTCAACAGAGAAATAGTAACCAAATCTCCTTCAAATCATACACTAGCATCTTTAAAAGAGAAAGAAAGAAAAAAACATAGTCGTGGATACTGCAAAGACAGTATCAATTACACATGGAATGTCTTTGATTACAAGCCTGTTAATTTGAATTAATCTGGAACTCAAACAACATTCATGACCTCACTTCACCTTGCCAACAGACACAGGTGAACAAGGTCACCCTCATGTTTTAGATTTCAGATATCACAGAAATCTGAATAGAGCAACAACAACAAATATTTATGAATTGTTAAATATAATTCAAGCGTGTTTTTATTATAAGCTTTGTAATCTGATGAAACACAGCAAAGTAATTTCTCTTGAGAAACACATATACAGATCTTTTATTGAACAAGAAAAAAGAAAAAGCTTGCTTTTTGTTGTAGTTGTCTAGAAACTGGGTCAGTGATCCACTAAGAAATAACAGTAAGGTCTTAATTCTCAATTCACTAAATACTCCAAACCTGAAGGCTTCTCTCTCTCCCCCCACACCTCTCCCTCTCTCTCTTTCACTCTCTTGTTAGTAAGGACCTTTGAGAGGTATATTATCCAGGGCCTAGGAATAATGCACCACTTGCATCTCCTCACATAAAGGCCCTGTCTATGTGAGAAAAAGGAATTATGTCCAAGTCTTATATAACATTAAGATCTTATTTCTCAATTGAATATTCAGTGTGTGTGTGTGTGTGTGTGTGTGTGTGTGTGTGTGTGCGCGCGTGCGCGTGCGTATCTCTCTCTCTCTCTCTCTCTCTCTCTCTCTCAAGATGATCTCTGATAGAAAGCATCATCTCACTATCTTTTACCTTCCTTGCACCATCAGACTGATGACCAACTCTCCTGGTGACTTTTTCTTTGACAAATGCTTCATGCATGTCAAGGAATTTTTGTGAGAGAATACTACAGCTGTTTCCCAGTACCTTCTTTCAAGAAGGTGTCATGTAAACAAAAATGCAAAGCTACACCAATCGTTTCATCAGCTAGAAACAAATCAGACACATTCACCACAACTACTCAAGCACTCAGGATGTAAAGAATCAGAAACAAACTGTAACAAAATTTGGCACAAGGCCAGGAATTTTAGCAGATGGGCTTAGTCGATTACATTGACTCTCTTACTTGGCTGGTACTTTATTCTATCAACCTGAGGTCAGCAGGATTTTTAACTCAGAGTGTAAAGAGCAAGGAGAAGCATGACTAAGCATTTTGTTTCATATGCTAACAGTTTTTCCAGCTTGCCATCTTCAGTTCACCAAATTAAAGTAAACAATAAATAATACAGAGAACTTTGTCCAAAGTGTTAACAATTCTTCTAATCCACCATCCTGTGGTACTTTATTTTATCACTCCCAGAAGAATTAAATAAAATCAAAGTTGACCTTGGTAGAATTTGAACTCAGCATGTAAAGAGCGACAAGAAGATACCACAAGGTGCAATAATTTAATATGCATCAAGTAATATAAGGTGCATTAAACATACACCAAACACCATATTTATGTTATATACAGAACACTTCATCACACTGCATTATACAACACCACATTGCAGTTCACAAGTCAGAAAAGGATATTCTACATCATATGGGATTCATATGACTCCTAGGAGTCCATCTAAGATTTTGGTGGGTTCACATATGCAAAAAAAGTAAATTGGGGATCCACAGTATTTTAGTCCTGTAGCATTCAAACTGGCCAGTTCCAGCCCAAATATTCTGCCTCTTTTATGTTCAAACCAGCCAGATCTGGCCTCTCACATCTACCCAGCAATGTCCTTCTAAAAATAAGCAATCACATCATGAAAATCTCGAAACTACACAATAATGCAAGATTAATTGAAAACATTGTGAATAAATAAGCATTAGATTTGGCAGAATAATTTGAATGCTAAAGGGTTTAGGGTCCATCAGAATGGTTTGATTTAGATGTATTTATTGCAAGAAACAGCTAAATTTCTTTCTCAAACATTTTGCACAGTTCAGCCTATGCAAGTTCATGTGTCAAAAGCAAAACAAGAATTTTGAAAGAAGTATCTATAAAACTAGTTTATAAATATCGAATGGTTACAGAGGTCCACTAGAATAAAATAGTAAACAAAGGGGTCCACAGATGAAAAAAATGGTTGAGAAGCACTGTTCTATATGATTACATGGCCTGCTAGAAATCTCAACCAAATCTCCCTTAAATTGCTCCACAGTGTCTTTAAAAATCAATGGATGTTTATTAGATAATGTAGTTACAGATACATGATGTTTGGATAAAAGGCAGGATGATCATAAGCTAGGATAATACCACAAACACAATTTATTGGTTTCAAATTCTGATACAAGGGCAGCAATTTTGGGGGAGGGGGTAAGTGATTAGACTGACCACAGTACTCAACTGGTACTTATTTTATCGACCCTGAAAGGACGAAATGTAAAATCAACTTCAGTGGAATTTGAACTCAGAACATAACGAGAGATGAAATGCTACTCAGCCTATTGCTTGGCATGCTAATGATTCTGGACAGTTTGCTGCCTTACAATCACAATAAATAACCACTGTAAACAATATGTGAGAAAAACCAGATTGCTATCAAATCTTTAACTGAACCAAGGAAACATTTAAAATTTATATTAGACCAGAGGTGGGCAACTGCTTTGGCTCAGGGACCACTTTGATACAGCCATGGTTAGTGGAGGGCCACATCATCTATAGCTGGTCGTATTCATTAGTTAACATTACATTTCATTTAATGCAAAGTGTAAATTACATCATAATAATTAATAGATAAAACTAAAACAATAGTGGTACACAGAAAAGGTTTCATTAAGTTTATTTATGTGCAAATTACACATCAGCCAGCACAAGTAATTTAATGAGACAAATGTAACCTGTCACACTTATTTACAATTGTTTTGAAATCAGGAGTGAGGTTGCTTGTTGAGATCCTCATCACTGTCTGCAACTTTATGTCAATCACAGAGGATCTATTTTTAATCTTTATTGATTTTCATGCAAGAAAAATCTTTGCTCACAAATACATATGGATCCAAAAATAGAAAACATTTTCCCAGCAAATTTCTTCACACATGAAAATTTGTCAGTAGATAGAGATCTGTTAAATTCTATCAATGTCACAGAATTAAACATTTCTTTCAGTGTGTGATCTGACTGCATGTCAATTAATTCAAGCTGCACATCCTCAGGTGCTGTATCAATATCAGCAGTGAAAGGATAAGATAACAAATTTAAATCAGGCTCAATTTTCTTGAAATCCTGAAATTTTCTTGTGACCTCATCCTTCAAACTCAGTAAATGATCCCTAATCTTGGAGGAAACACTTGCAGGCACTTTCTGTTTTCTTAATAAAGGGAAATAACAAAACTTGTCCTCACCTGCTTGCCTTGCAAGCAGACCTAGTTTTGTTTTGAATGATCTCACATACCTAAACATTTCATGTACAAACAACCCCTTTCCCTGCAATGTCACATTCAATTCTTACAATTTCTCAAGCATATCAGCTGCAAACATCATCTCATATCTCCACTCCTCATATCCCATTTTGATCACAAAATCACATGAAAGCCTCTTTATGTCTAGAAAGAGGAACACTTTATTCTTTAATTCCCAAACCCATTTTAATATTTTGCCCAGGCTCAACCACTGAATGCTGTTGTGGTAAATCACATCTCCATACTCTGCCTCCACATTCTCAAGCAGGGATTTAAATTGCCGATGGTAGAGCGCCCTTGCTCTGACTGTGTTCACCATGCTTACTACAGGATCCACCACATGCTTTAGGTCCAGTGCAGCTTTACAGACCCTTTCCTGATGCAAAATGCAATGAAAAGACAAGATATCACTGTCTTGGTGTTCTGCTTTTAACTTGTTCTCTAAAAGTTTAATCATACCCACATTTCTTCCAGTAAATCTTCTGGCCCCAACTGTTGTAATGCTTGCCATTCTATTCCATGACAAGGTACTTTTCTCCACACAATCCACAACACATTTAAACAAGTCCTAACCTGTGGTTGTATTTTTCATTGATTCCAAACCATGTAGTTCCTCTGTGATGACAAAATTTTCATCAATTCCACAGACAAAGATAAGTAACTGTACAGTGTCTTGGTTATCAGTGCTCTCATCCAGTTCCAAAGGAAACCAAACAAAATTTCTACTCACAGTGTTCAGCTGTTCTGTTAGTTCATCACTAATTAAGTCTATGCGCCACACCATAATCCATCTTGATAATGAAATGGTTTTGAATTTGCTTCTTGTGTCAGGGCTTAGGACGCTTGCACAATCTACCAAGCACTGCTTAACAAACTCACCATCAGAAAATGGCTTGTTGTTTTTAGTGAGGTTGTATGCCACCATGAAGCTTGCCTCTGTAGCACTATCCCGAAGTGTCAATTGCTTCATAAATATGGTCTGTTGCTTCTTTAGCTTTGTAACACACTTTGCAGCTTTTTTCCTACGTTCTTCCTCAGACATTTCGCTACCAAATTCGCCATGTTTTGCTTGGTGGTGTCGTTTCAAATTGTATTCCTTGAATACAGCAACAATCTCATGACACAGTAAACAAACACACTGCCTTATTCCCTGAATTACTGAACAAATATTTGTGTGTCCAGTCTTCGTTGAAGGCATGGCATTTTTTTTTCAATTTTGCTCTTTTTAGGAGGGCCCATGTTTTCTCAGGTTGGCATGTTACAGATATTATTGTTGCAAAAAGTTGTATATGAAGTGACTGCACATGTGCAGTAGATATCTGCCTATTAAAACACGGGGCTAATTTTTTGTAACACAAAGGAAGCAAGTCTTGGTTCAAGTTAGCCTTGGCACTAGCAGTTTACTGTGGTCAGTTTACGAAAATCTTAGACTTTGAATTTTTTTTTGATGAATGCTTCCACAGGCTGCTGAAAACTGTGGTGGGTCGTGAATTGCCCACCTCTATATTAGACCAATGGGAAGTAGAACGACCAAACTGACACCTGGTGTCATTTTGACATTCACTCATTACATTTATAATTTCAAATGATATAACTTCTCTCAGAAGACAATGGAATTCTGGAGATGAAGATATTGGGGAGGGGAAGTGGAAGTAGTGCAGCAGATAAAGACACTGATAATGAATTTCCTGAATTCCAATTAATGTATGTTGATTAAGAGATATTACGAAAATAAGATGGGTTAATACACACACACATGTGCTTATATTTATTTTGCTGATGATGAATAAACATAGTTAATATATTTTATGTCATGTATTAAGCACTTTTTATCTTACTTATTAAACATCTCTCTCACAATATATATATAGATAGACAGATAGATAGATAGATAGATAGACAAATAGATAGACTGATAGATAGACAGATAGATAGACAGACAGATAGATAGATAGATAGACAAATAGATAGACTGATA
>NC_069005.1:21053163-21054968 GCF_001194135.2 Octopus bimaculoides | reverse complement strand
CTGACAGACACAGACAGACAGACAGACAGACAGACAGACAGACAGACAGATAGATAGATAAATAGATAGATAGGCAGATAGATAGATAGACAAATAGATAGACAGACAGACAGACAGATAATTGAAAACACTGGAGTCAACAAGAAAGAGCATAGTTGGGCATTTATTTTTTACAATTGTTTCCATGCAACATAGTTCTCCAGGCGTGCAGGTACTTGATTACACAACCGCTTCCCTGCATTATGGGATCTAGTTGTGTTTCCTCAAGCGATATGTAAATATTGTCACTGTAAGTTCAAATTCTCAGCTTCAAGAACATCCTCTGTGTCTACCCATGGCTTGAATTTCGTAGTAGTCACTGGGTTTATCAGGGTGTGTTGTTGCAGAAGAACCATTGGCAAACTGCTTTGAATGTGTAGATGTAGTGGGATGGTGATTCTGCTACTCTTAAGGTGGTTGCCATTTTAAAAGGATTAGCATTTGATTTCTTCCTGCTGTTGATTTGTTCTTCATGGTTGGTTACACATGCGATTGTCCTTAGCTGACCTTTAAGATTCAGCCTATACAAACACATACATGTTGGTTCACATGTACATCCATATGCGTACTAATGCTCAGACACATACACACACACACACACACACACACACAGACATGCACGTACACTCACATATACATACACAGATGCTTGTGTATACCCTTCATGCTGCCAACACTTACCTGTTACCAAGCAAGTTAATATCTGGCCATGGTCAGACATGTTTTCACAGGATTCTGAACTGCTTGCATGACAGTGACCAGGACACACACACACACACACACACACACAGATGATGGCTTCTTTTCGTATCCATCAACACACAAAGCATAATGTAGAATAGCTGAGGATTATAGTAGAAGACACTTGCCCAAGGTTCCATGAAGTGAAATTGAACCTGAAGCTGTGTGGTTGGGAAGCAAACTTCTTAACCAATCAGCCAAGTCAGCAACAATGTCTGAATTATAAATGTGACAGCTATGGCTGGGAGGACAGCAGACTTATGATCAAAGAAGTTCTAACCATGACCATCACTGCTTTTAAAACGATATATATCCAGGTCTACAGTTTCCAAGTTTTGTTTTCAGAAAATAAGGTGTTATTTGAAAGGAATCTAGTTACAAAAAACAACAATCTCTGAAAACAAAGGATAACTATTTTCTTGGTCATTAAGAATAATTTATTGCAATCATCATCATCATTATCACAAGTGTCTTTATTTGGCTGTTTATGTTGATATCATTGTTGTACTACCCACAAACAGCCACAAGTTAGACTGGTCTATCCAGCCCATAAATTGCTGCTCTACCAAACCACAATACAACTGCACTGGTGACATCACACACAACAAAAGGAATGCACACAAGAAATGCCTGTGTTATTCTTTGATGGAAGAGTGGAACTTACTACCACCACAATTCACTCACTGATCAGCCACAACTCCCACTCCCCCAGCTCTTTTCATCCAGAAGAATGGGGACAGAGGTGAGTGGTGGGGAGGTGAGGATATCAATGAAAGTTATAACTATGAATACTATTATTACATATCATCATCATCATCATCATCATCATCGTTTAACGTCCGCTTTCCATGCTAGCATGGGTTGGACGACTTGACTGAGGACTGGTGAAACCGGATGGCAACACCAGGCTCCAATCTAAATTTGGCAGAGTTTCTACAGCTGGATGCCCTTCCTAACGCCATACGTAAATATCGAACAATAAGAATGAGTGCTCACCACCACGTTGGTGGATAAAGTTTCTTTAT
>NC_069005.1:21052281-21053153 GCF_001194135.2 Octopus bimaculoides | reverse complement strand
CCCTTCCTAACGCCATACGTAAATATCGAACAATAAGAATGAGTGCTCACCACCACGTTGGTGGATAAAGTTTCTTTATTTGTGTATTAAGGCTACCTTTAGTTTCATATAAAGGAAATATCTTAATATCTTAACAATTTTTCAAGCTGATCATATGGAGAAATGTTGTTCATCACCATTTTGGATGAAAACATATATATATATATATATATATATATATATATACATATTTATATATATACATATATATGTATGTATGTACACCATCGTCATTTAACACTTGTTTTCCAAGCTGGTATAGGTTGGGCAGTTTGACTGGAGCTGGTAAAGCCAAGGGCTGCACCAAGCTCCATTGTCTGTTCTAGTATGGTTTCTACGGCTGGATATCCTTCTTAATACCAACCACTCCAGAGTGCACTGGGTGCTTTTAATGTGGCACCAGTACCAATTCTGCTGTGGTAGACAGGTCTTCTCGAGTACAGCAATGTGCCAAATATCTTGCTCCTTAGTCATCTCCTTCATAAGACTCAGTGTCTAGAGATTGGCCTTCAATACTCTGTCCCATGTCTTCCTGGATCTCCCACTGTCACAAGTCTCATCCACTTTGGATCTTTTTTAAAACGGGGGCCACATTTTTCATTAATGTTTTACATAGTGTTTTTGGTACTGAAAGACTTTCAAACTTCGTATACTTATCTATTTTGTGTTATAGAACAGAAAAATATTTTTGTATTCGAATTTATTTCATGTAAAAAATTGTCTTATTTCGATAATTTCAACCAATCACTGACAAGTATTCAGTTGTTTATATTTACTCCTTTGGCTGATTAAGCCATAGCTTCGTTTTATTTGCTTTTTTCATTTTCTTCTTT
>NC_069005.1:21038031-21051138 GCF_001194135.2 Octopus bimaculoides | reverse complement strand
GGTTACTTTACTCCTTAGATAGGTACATGGGTAGTGTTACCTTCAACGTGACATCTTCAAAAATGTTAATTCACACATATATATATATATATATATATATATATAATATCATACATACAGGCATACATATTATTATTAAGGCTGCAAGTTGACAGAAATGTTAGCACACTGGCCAAAATAGTTGGCAGAATATTGTCAGCCATTAAGTTCTGAATTCAAATTCCACTGAAGTATTTTGTCTTTCATACTTTCAGTATCGATAAAATAAGTACCAGTTAAGCACTGGGGTCAATTTAATCAACTTACCCCTTCCCCCAAATTGCTGGCCTTGTGAAATCATTATAACTATTATAACTATTATTATTATTATTATTATTATTATTATTGTGGTGAGCTGGCTGAATCATTAGCACACACGGCAAAATGCTTGGCAGCATTTTGTCCGTTTTTATGTTCTGAGTTCAAATTCCACCATTGATTTTGCCTTTCATCCTTTCCAGGTCAATAAAATAAGCACCAACTGGACAATGTGGTTGATGTAATTGACTTATCCCACCCACACCGAAATTGCTGGCCTTGTGCTAAAATTTGAAACCATTATTATTGTTATTATTATTATTATTATTGTTATTATTATTATTAAGGCAGTGAATTGGCAGAACCATTAGCATGCCAAACAAAATGTTTAGTGGCATTTCATCTGTCTTTACATTCTGAGTTCAAATCCTAAAGAGGTCAACTTCGCCTTTCATCCTTTCGGGGTTGATTAAATAAAATAAATACCAGTTGAAAACTGTGGTCGTTTTAATCAACTAGCCCCTCCCCACAAAATTTCAAGCCTTGTGCTTACAGAAGGAAGAATTATTACTGTTAATGTGATGGGCTGGCAGAATTGTTAGCATACCAAATTACTTAGCAGCAACTCTTCTAGTTCCTTACATACACATACTCGTACATATTATATATATATATATATATATATATATATATATATATATATATATATATATACACACACACACATACATATATGTATACACATGCACACATATCTAAACGCGTGTGTGTGCGTGTGATATATATATATATATATATATATATATATTCATATATGTATATATATCTATGCGCATATTTATACATATATGTACATATATATACATACACACATACCTAAACATACATGACTACAAATACAAACACAGACATAAACAAAAATGATAATAATCCATGATAGAATACTTTGCCAATTCAACCCACACACGTGCATATGCCACCAAAGACGGTTCCAACAATAACAGTAAGTATCATATCTATAGCAAAAACAGTCATAATACATCAAAAATCTTACAATAATGGTAATTCTTTCTACTATAGGCACAAAGGCAGCAATTGAAGGGTGGAGGTCACTTATATTGATCCGAGTGCTCAGGGGTTACTTATTTCATTGACCCCTGAAAAGTTGAAAGGCAAAGTCAATCTTGGCAACATTAGAACTTGGAATGTAAAGCCAGAGGAGATGCCACTAAGCATCTGGTCTGGCATGCTAACACTTCTGCCAGTTCACCTCCTCAATAATAATAACAATTATAATAATAATAATAATCCTTTCTACTAAGAGCACAAGGCCTGAAATTTGTGGGGAGGGGACCGGTGAATTACATCGACCCCCAGGATTTCACTGGTACTTAATTCATTGATACCAAAAGGATGAAAGGTAGTTGGCAGAATTTGAACTCAGAACATAAGGATGGACAAAATGTTGCTAAGCATTTTGCCCAGGGTGCTAATGATTCTACCAGCTTGCTGCCTTTTTCTTTGATAATAATGGTTTCAAATTTTGGCACAAGGCCAGAAATTTCAGGGCAGGGAGTAAGTCAATTATATCAACCCCAGTGTTTAACCCCAAAAGTATGAAAGGTAATGTCAACTTCACTGGGATTTGAGCTCAGGACATAAAGATGAATGAAATGCCACTAAGCATTTTGCCTGGTGTGCTAACGATTCTGTGAGTCCACCGCCTTCTCAATAATAATAACAACAAGAGCACAATGATTAGCCAAAGATGATTTTTAAAATGAGAATATCTGAAATAAACTCAACTGTTTTCACAAACAAGAATACTAAAAATGAACCCGACCACTCTCAAAAATTAATTAAAAAATACAGGAAAAATGATTCAGAAACCTTGTCCAGCACCAGATCAATCCCAAAATCTAATTAGTTTGTGCCAGTCACAAGGCCAAACATCCCTGAAAGTTTCATCTGAATCCATCCAGCGGTTCTTGAGATATCTTGTCCATGAACAAACAAACAAACAAAAGTGATTGAAAACAATACTTCCGCCTTTGCTAAGATGGAGGTAATAAACATTAATAATCCTTTCTACTATAAGCACAATTCAGGAGGAGTGGGTAGAGTGTTGGCTAGAGTTGTCAAGCTTTGTGTTGCCTTCTTTTTACTTTAGTCTTTCTCCTCTCCTTGGGACAACCAAAACAAATTGCTCTTCACCAGGATGGACAGTCAACAGCTTCTGTTTCCCAGGTATTAGGGCTGATATAGCTTGAAGCAGGGAAGACTTAAATTGGTCATTTAATCTGCATTTTGGGGCTTCTCAGTGCCATTTGCCATTGACATGCTCACTGTAGAGGATGGTCCGCAGGAGTCTTGAAGGGGCCATTCAGATGACATGTCCTGACCACCTGAAACAACTCATGAAGATGGCAGCTTTAATGCTTGGCGTTTCTGACTGAATGAGGACTTCATTTTCAGTGTGTCAGTCCTACCACCTGATGTTGAGGATCTGCCAGAGCTTGGTTTGTTGGAAATGCACAAGCTTCATCGGGTCTTTTTTGATAAAGGGTCCATGTCACACCAGTGTAAAGCAAGGTGGAGATGACAACGATGTGGAACATCATGAGTTTTGTTCAGAGGGAGAGGCATGGTTGTTGAATCAGGGCCAATCAAGAGATAATCAACATCAGTCATTACATAGAGCAGCAAAGAAGTTGAAAATCAGAAAGTTGCTCCAGAAGTGTTTATCAAAAAACTTAAAAAACAAGATTTGACAGTGAAAACTTCACTCCTTAAAATCATTCAGATTACTCTTTCAAATGTAAGGTCTATTCATTCATTCTGTTATGAATTAATCATGCATTATCTCATAGCTTTGAGATTTCAATGATGTGATTGTTTTTATTTTTAGAATAACATTGTAGGATAGGTGTGAAAGATCAGATCTGATTGTTTGGGCTGGGTATGGTCAGTTTAAATACTAAAGGGTTAATCATTCTGGTCCTGCTTGCTGGCAGGATGGCCAGACTGAAGAAATTTTGACCTGCTAGAAATAGCAACCAAATCTTCCTAGCCTCATCCTATCTTTTTCAAAAGCCAATGACAAATGACCAAGACCTCTGGCAGTATGCTGTGTTTAAGAAGAAGACCCGTCAAGCCAAGTGAAATTGTAGTTGTGGCAGATACTGGTGTCACACAACTCGTAACCATGCCAGTGGCATGTAAGAGCACCCATTACACTCTCGGAGTGCTTAGTGTTAGAAACCATGCCAAATCAGACTGGAGTCTGGTGCAGCCCCTCAGCTCACCAGCCCTGATCAAATTGCCAGCATGGACAATGGATGTTAAATGATGATGATGATGATGATGAGCACTTTACCGAACTAATCCTGAATGCATGTACCTGAGAAAAAAACAAGATTGTCAGAAACAATGCTGGTTTACAACAACAGCTTTAATGTAACTCATTTTATGTTAAAGTTCAAGAATAGAAAATATTTCAGCTTGGTTCAGATTTTTAATAGTTTTTTTTTTATTGCTTAAAAGAGAAAAAAGTAAAAAAGAAAGAAAAAGACAAAGTAATGAATGTTTTGTGGGTCAGGTCTAACATTGAGGTTTTACTTTTTCCCAAACTTTTCACTAACTCAAAACATATATATTCTTTTATTCTTTTACTTGTTTTAGTTATTTGACTGTGGCCATGCTGGAGCACCACCTTGAAGAGTTTTAATTGAACAAATCAACCCCAGGACATTTTTTAAAGCTTACTACTTATTCTATTGGTCTCTTTTGCCAAACTGCTAAGTTATGGGGACATAAACAAACATAGACACAAAGACACACACACACACATACACAACAGGATTCTTTCAGTTTCCATCTACCAAATCCTCTCATAAGGCTTTGGTTGGCCCAAGGCTACAGAAGACATTTGCCCAAGATGCCACACAGTGGGACTGAACCCATAACTCTGTAGTTGGGATGTAAGCTTCTTACTACAAATCCACGCCTGCACCTAAAAATAATTTCCATTCTGTTTTTTCTCCTTTTCAATACAGATCCATTGTTTCCATGTACTCTAATGATTATCTTTCAGCATTGGCTAACTTATATGAATGACATTACACTTGCTTTAGCACTTCTTCAGAATCACCAAAAGCAAGTGTGCCATTATTATCCATCTGTGCACACTTTTCTCCCATGCCTTGAGTTTCTTTAATAAACTGTCTTGCAATCTGGAACACCTGATGCTTGGAGTTCTCAAGCTGTAGAATATTGGCAGAGCTCTTACTTTCTGCATTTTGTTGCTGCGGCATAGGTTGGAACCCAGCCATAATATAAAAAATAATAATTCTCCCATTGCTAAATAAAACTGTCACCTGGCTTCCCTGACATAATTCTCTGGTTGAAGCTTCTTCCATATCTTCCTATTCCATACTGGTTTATGCCTCCGAATCCTTCTAGCTCTATGTCTGAAGTCAGCAACCACTAACCTATGTTTGGTTATACATTCTTCACCAGGGTAGGACTTTGCATTTACAGTCATCTGTCTCTCCTGTTTTCAGGTGAGGATATAGTCAATCTGGTTTGTATGCCCATCAGATTGACGAGTGATCAAGTGACTGGCTGGTTTCCTAAGGTCAGTATCACAGATCATTTGGTCATTTGAATCACATAACTCCAACAACTTTGTTCCCTCCTCTTTTCTAGAACCAAATCTGTAGTCTTTGTGTATACCATCAAATGCATACCAGTGCAGCCCAACATATCTATTAATGTCACCCACAAGATAAGGTCATTGTCATTCATAATCTGCAAAAAGGCTTCATAAAATTGGTCCTTTTGTTTATCTTCAAGTCCTGATTGAGGATCATGCTACTGTTAAATTTTCCATGATGATGCATATATACACATATGCACATACACACACAAATATGTGAGGGCACATGACCATGTGGTTAGGGTGTTGCACTCACGATCACAAAAATGTGGTTTCAATACTTAGATGTTCTGGCTACCTCAATCACTTCAGCTACCAATTTCTCGGTCAAAACTATGTACACTTCCACCCACACATCACTACTGCCTACCCAGAAGAATTTGTACCTTTGTTCTTTGCTTGTGAGAATTCTGGCTGAGACTCCCCTCCAGATTTATATGCCTCCTTTCTAGCATTTCGACTGTCTTACCAGACCTACCTTTCTTCATGCCTATGCAGATTGTGGCCTTCTAAAGTATGAATTTGATAGAAGCAAGTGAATAACTAGGAGACAGCTTCCAGCATATGAAATGAAAGACTTGTACGAACATTTGCCTACAGGTGGAGGTTTTTTGTACATTATAGTTACCCCTATCTTTCCCAGATCTTCAAACCTTCAGGGCCAAGTACATACACATACATAATTATATATCTGTAAATATACACTTACACAAAGGAATATATTCATAGGCGCAGGAGTGGCTGTGTGGTAGGTAGCCTGCTTACCAACCACATGGTTTCAGGTTCAGTCCCAGTGCATGGCACCTTGGGCAAGTGTCTTCTACTATAGCCTCGGGCCGACCAAAGCCTTGTGAGTAGATTTGGTAGATGGAAACTGAAAGAAGCCCGTCGTATATATGTATATATATATATATATATATATATATATATATATATGCGTGTGTGAGTTTGTCCCCCAACATCGCTTGACAACTAATGCTGGTGTGTTTACGTCCACGTAACTTAGCGGTTCGGCAAAAGTGACTGATAGAATAAGTACTAGGCTTACAAAGAATAAGTCCTGGGGTCGATTTGTTCGACTAAAGGTGGTGCTCCAGCATGGCTGCAGTCAAATAAATGACTGAAACAAGTAAAAGAGTAAAAGAGTATATATACAAATACACACACATATATATATATATACACACACACACAAACAGAATATAAGACAAACATTGATATAGAAACAATCAGATGACAACAAGCAGACAAAAATATACATACAAACATACATACAGATAGATGCATATATACACATATGCACATACACACACAAATATGTGAGGGCACATGACCTTGTGGTTAGGGTGTTGCACTCACGATCACAAAAATGTGGTTTCAATACTTAGATATACTCTTGAGCAAAACATTCCATTTCATTTTGCCCCAGTTCACTCAGATGTAAATGTGTAACCTTGCAACAGACTGGCATTCCAGTCAGAGTGAATGCTGTCTTGCCCACCTAGCCAGAGGGGGAGGTATCATTCAAACGGTACATCAATATAAGGAAGTGTATTGTGACATGTGGTGTATAACAACATCTGACAGGCTGGTCAATGTTGTGATATATTCAAACACACATATACAGATATACGCATACACACACACACACACACACACACACACACACATATATATATATACATACACTTCAATTTTTGTATTTGGTTTGCAAGATTCTTTATGTGAATTTGTGTGTTGAAACAAATTTTGGTGTATCTAAGGAGATTCATTATGTTAGTATTATTAACGCAAACACTGGTCCAATTCCACTCCCTTATTGTTAGTCAATTGGTGAAATATCCAATCGATTATCTGTTCAACTCGGTTTAAAACAATCAGTCATTTGTTTTGTTTTTGTTTGTTCTTTTTCCATCAGAGCTCCTTCGTTGCTATTTAAGTAATTGATTATTTAGTTAGATATCTGACTAATAAATAAAGGAGTGGAACTGAACCTCTGTGTGTGTTATTAATACTGGCATAATGAGTCTCCCTGGACACAACAAAATATATGTTAGACACCCATAAACACACACACAGAAGAGTGGGATTGTGAGTGATAAGATGTCCTTTCTGTTGACAAACCTTTAAAAAGCAAGGTAATATAACCCATAGCCAGATACGTTTCCCATAGAGGAGTGGAAATGAACAACACCACTTGTATAACAGTGATGTTCATTTACAACCATCACATGAGGTCAAAACACACACACATATAAACTAACTGGCACTCCGTCACTTATGATGACAAGGGTTCCAGTTTATCCATTCAATGGAACAGCCTACTCATGAAATTAACATGCAAGTGGCTGAGCACTCCACAGACACAGGCAGACTTAACATAGGTCTCAGGGAGATTCAGTGTAACACAGAGTGTGACAAGGCTGGCCCTTTTTGAAATACAAATACTACTAATTTTTGCCAGGTGAGTGAACTGGAACAACGTGAAATAAAATGATTTACTCGAGGACACAATGCATCGCCAAGAATTGAACTCATGATCTTACAATCGTGAGCTGAATACCCTAACCACTGAGCCATGCGCCTTCACTATATATCATTATCACCATTTAATATCCGCTTTCCTTGTTGGTATGGGTAGGATGGTCTGACAGGGAACTGGCAAGCTGCAGTGCTGTGTTGAGTTCCAGTGTCATCTTTGGCATGGTTTCCATGGCTGAATGCCTTTCCTAATGCCAACCACTTTACAGAGAGCATCAAGTGCTTCTTTGGGGTTGCCATGTTACTTTTGGCAACAGAGATTTAGGAAAATGAAAAATTCCCACAACTAAGAGGAAGTGATGGTGGGCAGGAGCCAGACAGTCAAGTGGTGGTGGGCAAGGGTCAGACACAACACAAGGACACACACACACACATATATACACAACAAGCTTCCGGTGTTTCCATCAATAAAATCTATTCACAAGGCTTTGGTTGGCCTGGGGCTATAATAGAAGATACATGCCCAAGGTGCCATGCAGTGGGATTGAACCCTAAACCATGTAGTTGGAAAGCAAGTTTCTTAACCACAAAGCCATGCCTATACTTATTTTAAGATATATCCAACAATCTGACCACCCAGCTACCCATCATGAACCTATCTACTTTTCTACCCCTCCACATATCTATCCTGCCATCCATCTATATATCTGTGTAGCTTTCAAATTCACGTCTGCCCAAATACTTGTCTGTCCAGCTATCTACCCATCCAAACTCAGGACGGATATATTGTACCAAAGTATAAAAACTGCTACTTTAGACCTGCAGAAATTCAAGACAAAAATTAGGCATGTGTTATTTGTTGTTGTTTAGCCCCAGGTCAACCATGATTGAGCAGATCTATGATCAAAGCCACTCTACCCATGACCAGCCCATCCTTTTTCCTCAGGGTAGGGAAACAAAAGACAAAAAGGAATCAGATGATCTTACATACCTTTATCTAGTGAGACTGTTGGGTATGCTTCGAGGGAGATCTGGCTGTTGTTTTTCTGGCTTGTATATACGTTAGTAGTGGTATCAGGTATAAACAGATTTACCAGAAACTTGCCTATAATTAGACTTTCTCACACAGACACAACACTTTTACATATTCTCGATAGAATTAAATGTCTAACTAATGTCAGAGATGAGCCGTTACTAATAAAATTAACATGTATTTTTAGGCTATTAACTTCCACACGACAGATGAAACAGGTTTATTTTTTATACTTAAAAATAGATGTAGATGCAAATACCTTTTTTAAAAATGTTTCATATCTATTTGTACAAAAAAAAAAAAAATTGTAATTAGGTTTTTCTCTAGAGAAATTAAAGAGGTTGGAGAGTCATAATTATCTTCCCATTTTGTGGAGGTTTTTTTTAAGGGGAGAAGTCGTTTTGCTGTTGTTTTTTTTTTTTTAACCAGTAACTAGGAAAGAGTTGATAATAACGGAAATAATATCTTCAAGTCGAGTTATGTGGTTTGTATTATGCTACCAAAAATTGATGAAGCAACACTAAAACAAGGGTTCAATATAATTGGAAATAGGTTTGAAGTACTAGGGTTCAATATGATTGATTAAAGCATTTGAAAGATAGTGGTCCAGCAGGGTCACAGACTAAAGGCTGAATTGAGCAGTAATAAAAACGTGTGAATATTTTTTATGACAAATATATATAATTACACATACACACAAAAACATACACATTATATATACACACAAATACATGTATACACAAGCATGTATACATACCTAACACACACACATAATTGAATATATACATACATACATACAACATATCGCCTACATAAATACATACACATGCACTTTTATATTACCAAAGACCTCTTGTATTTCAATGAATGGCTGAGAAAAATCCTGAGTTTTGAAAGGTTTCACTACTCAACAAATTGATTTTATTAAATAACATTTAAACTCATTCTGCCAGTTTCATCTTCCCAACTGAAAGATTTCTGTAATAAAATATGCAATTAAATAAATGGCAGCATTTAAAAACTTTTGTTTACTGAGACAAGCGATGCTGTTTTGTTGCTACTATGTTCTGGATTTCACATGCAATAGTAGTCAGTTAAAACAGCTGTGAGAAAGCCTGCTCGAATAAGAATGTAGTCGGGAATGGCATTAAATATTTCAGAGCTTTGGATACCAATTCTAGGTACTCAGTTATCACATATTTCCAAAAATTTGTGAAATTATACCAAATGAAACATGACCCAAATGAGGCGTCACATGAAAATTCAACAAAATTTTCATCATCATCATCATCACCATTTAACATCTGTTTTCCATGCTAGCATGGGTTGGACAGTTTGACTGAAAGCTAGTAAGCAGGGGAGTTACACCAGGTTCCAGTCTGATTTAGCATGGTTTCTACGGCTGGATGCCCTTCCTAATGCCAATCACTCCAAGAGTGTAGTGGGTGCTTTTTACATACCACTGGTATGGGTGTCAGTTACGTGTCACTGGCATCGGCCATGACTAGAATCTCACTTGGCTTGACAGGGTTTCTCAAGCAGGGTATATCGACTTATTTTACAGTTCTTATATTTGATTGAATGGAAAGATTTTCTTATTTCTTCACAGAGGCCATCATCAGACGTTGCAAGAAATTCATAAAATGTTGTAAACAATTCAGACTATAATTCTAATTTCATAATCATAATTTCCACTTTGAAATGAGACAATGGGGTACAGCTGTTTGAGTGTCGGTGAGTTCGCATAGCTAATTGGACATTCAACCTGCTTTGGCAATAGTGTTTTGGCACTGGAGGATAACGTACACATACAGATAGAGGGAGAAAGAGAAACATTATACATACATACATATATTCATATATAAATATATACATACAAACATAACTAGATGCTCACAGAAATAGAGAGAGAGAGGGGAACAGAAGGGAGAGAAAGGGATGAAGAGAATAAGAGAAAGATTAAAATGTCCTGATGTCAAATTGTTGTTGGCACTCCGTCGCTTACGACGACAAGGGTTCCAGTTCATCTGATCAACAGAATAGCCTGCTCATGAAATTAACGTGTAAGTGGCTGAGCATTCCCATTGAATTACAGGTACAACAGAAACAGGAAGATAGAGTGAGAGAAAGTTGTGGTGGAAGAGTACAGCAGGGTTCGCCACCATCCCCTGCCGGAGCCTCATGGAGCTTTAGGTGCTTTCGCTCAATAAACACTCACAACGCCCGGTCTGGGAATCGAAACTGCAATCCTACAACCATGAGTCCGCTGCCCTAACCACTGGGCCATTGCGCCTCCACTCTGATGTCAAATAAGGCAGCATCAAATCAGCAACACCAATCAGGTTATGCCAAAAATGGCTGTACCAAAACATTGTAAGCCCCTTCCACTTTATTTTCAACTTTAACCCTTTAGCATTCATATTATTCTGTCAAATTTAATGTTTATTTATTCTCATTGTTTTGAATTAATCTTGCATTATCCCATAGCTTCAAGATGTCAATGAACAACCTTGTAGAGTAGGTGTGAGAGGCCAAATGTGGCCAATTTGAATGCTAAAGGGGTACAAATTGTTACAGATCCCATTTGTAGACTCAAATTTAGGTCATTCAAATACATAAAAAAATGTCAGACATATATGCCACCATCACTAGCCATGAAAAATTATTGAACTACTCACTCTCAAGGAATGACTTTTCATGTAAAAAACAATCTTGTTTCAACCTGTAACTCAAATATGCAGCTAAATACATTATTATAAGACAGCTTGAGAATACAAGAGCAGTTGTTCATGAGAACTGCCCATCTCCTGACAAAAAAACAGTAAAAATATAAGAATTTAACAGATGAGCTTTTATAAAAGTAGCACCTTTTACTGCCTCCTCCAATGTCACCTTTCAATTTTCCTGGCATGTTTTTCGCTCCCAATGCTTCTCTATGTATGCAGCACTTTAATTCATTTGACATTTGGTATTATACCTTGAATACTTACCCACATCCCTCTACAGGGTGTCTCAGAATGAACTATTTCAGTGAAATCAGACAATTTTTTTAAAACTCATTTTTATTTATTTCTATCATGTTTCATATCTTTTTTTTTAATTTCTTTTTTACTTGTTTCAGTCATTTGACTGTGGCCATCCTGGAGCACCACCTTTAGTTGAGCAAATCGACCCCAGGACTTATTCTTTGTAAGCCTAGTACTTATTCTATCGGTCTCTTTTGCTGAACCGCTAAGTTACAGGGACGTAAACACACCACCATCAGTTGTCAAGCATTGGTGGGGGACAAACACAGACACAAACACACACACACATATATATATATATACATACATATATACGACAGGCTTCTTTCAGTTTCCGTCTACCAAATTCACTCACAAGGCTTTGGTCGGCCCAAGGCTATAGTAGTAGACACTTGCCCAAGGTGCCACGCAGGGGGACTGAACCCGGAACCATGTGGTTGGTAAGCAAGCTACTTACCACACAGCCAATGTATAAATTTTTAATTTTGTTTATAATTTCTTTTATAATTTTATTTCCATACCTGTTAGATCCTGTTTATCTGTACATGACAGCTTTTTTTTTTTTTTTTTTTTCCCAATTTGGATGCAACCATTTTCTCTACATTCATCCCCAGAATGGAGTAATAGTTTAGCTGAACAGAGAGAATGCATTCAGTTAGCAGTGCAGGAGACAACTCCTGAAATGCTTCAAAATGTGCTTTGCAATGCTAAGAATAGATCTGAAATATGTAGGAATACAGATGGAGCACATGCTTAAAAGTTTCAATAGAATTTTCATGTAAGATTTATAACTATTTGTTTTGGCATCATAATTAAGTAATAAACATAAAATTCAATCAGTTTATTTAAAATTTGCCCAATTTCATTGAAATAGATAGTTAATTGTGGGATACCCTGTATTTTCCTGACATTAGTGGACTCTGCAGTCCTATGTATTTTGACAGTTCAGTTTCATTTGCAATAATAAAACTGTTCAAATTATTAAAAACAGACTTACCAGCTGTATTTGTTGGCCATGAATGGTAAAACAGAAAATATTCACTAATTGTACTATTAAATCCATACTGTGGGAATGCAAGTGAAACAGCAATTAGAAATATCTCTATTTTCATAGAACTGTAAGGAAAAAATATTCACTCTTTTCACCAACAATATCCGACATGTCTTCTATTTGTCATTTGACTGTTATTTAATAATGGAATTGTATAATTCTTTGTTACTTTCTCTCCATGCATTCTAAAGGCAACTGCTTTGGCAGTGGGGCAGAATTTAGTTCTTCTGCTGTTCATGCTCTCTTTAGGCTTCCTTTCTAAATGTCAATGGTGCTTGTATACATACATATACATTCATATATATACACACACACACATACATACATATATACACACACACACACACATACATACATACATATATACACACACACACACATACATACATACACACACACACACATACATACACACACACACACATATATATATATATATATATATATACACACACACACACACACATACACACACATATATACACACATACACATATATATA
>NC_069005.1:21036830-21038013 GCF_001194135.2 Octopus bimaculoides | reverse complement strand
CTGTTAACCCAAAAATTTCATAAAAACCAGTAAACCCTTAAAAGTTTCTATTGTTTTCAGATTGTCGTAGTATATTTAATATTGTATGCGTCATTCTTTCAACCCCGATATAACACCACTTATTATAAATAACTTGTAGAACCTTGTTTGGCCCTGCCTGGATTTGAAACCAAATCCACCCCCTTGTTGTTTGCAAAGACAGTGGGAAATTTCTTTATCCTGTCAAGAGAGAACAGTCTCCACCACCCCTCTCACCTTTTATTTTCTGGTAAAAAGTAGCATGTGACAAGTTTGGAGATCAGATACATTGAATGCACCTGATAAAATCTGTGGAAAAAATTATTCCACACCAAGGTACAAAATATTTACCGAAAGAATAAAATCTTATACCAATTATACCTGTATTTTAATTGATTCAAATTAATGTACATCATCTTGAAAGGTGGCAAAATTTTTGTCGGTTGACATCTGGGATAATTTTAGTAACAAATCAGACAGGTAAGATGCATTAAGAATTTCAATTTTAGTGTTTATCTATAATGTCATTGCTTATACACCTGTTAATTAAATTTACTTGCCCATAAAAGTCAAATTTACTCAACAAGATCAGCTAAAATTCCATAACTATAAACCAGTGGTATATAAAGCATCCCATGACAAAATTTCAAATCTGTATGTAAAAAATTTAGAAAGTTACAAGCAAATATTGTGGACACCCCTCTTGAACCTGAATAATTCCAAATAATGTGAACAAATAAGCATTACATTTGAAAGATTAATCTGAACAATTAAGGTGTTTTTAAGTGTTTTTTTTTCTCAGACATACACACATAACATGGCCTAGCTCGGTTGGGACTACAGGTGTGTTACTTTGACATCATCATTCCATAAGCTTTGCTTATGGGGAGAAAAATATTGAAAAGTATCAAAAGATGTCTAAGAAAGAATCAAGGAGCGTTTTGGGATGTGCTAGAAACAACAGCCAGATCTCCCTTAAATCACACATAGCCTGCTGAAATTATTAATTTTTTAAACCAATAATGTTTCTCTCACGGATTTTAAGTGTATCGTGAAAAAGAAACAAAAATGGCCAAAATCATTTCAGACTGGTGTGGTGAGGGGGTGGTGGGAATGAGAAAAAATAAATTGTCAACATTTTTGTCATTTTTTGTCGTGAAAAGAT
>NC_069005.1:21034935-21035923 GCF_001194135.2 Octopus bimaculoides | reverse complement strand
ATATGCATATAGATACATACATAGATATATATGCATATAGATACATACATAGATACATATGCATATATGTACATAAATAGATATACATATATATACATAGATAATATATATACATATCAGGGTACAGGACGTTAGAACAATGAACTACAGACAACGGAACGAACACATAGGAAAACGGAAAGCCACTTGGAATATTCCTTCATCAGCTGCCTCTATTCTAACCTGACGTTTCGAAGATAAGATGTATATATATGTATACATATACAACAACCACCTTGGCAACAACAACAACAACCATCACAGCTACAACAGGGACCACCTCAGGAAAAACAACAACAACCACCACCACCACCACAGCAAGAACAACTGACCCAGCCTTAACCTTTAACACTCCTTAATTCAACCACAATTGATGGCTGACCATTCAACCAGAGTTTGTTGCCCACCCATCAAATCTTCAACAGCAGCAACAAGAATCACCACAACATCAACAATTACAGCCACAACAACCACCTCAAAAGCAGCAACAGATACAGCTTCAACCTGCTACCATCCCAATTTGGGATCAACCAACTAAATGCTTACTTGAAGACCCCTTAATGAATTTGCCAAACACAAATTAAAATCTATGCCGCTCTCACAGCCTACACATGAAACCCCAAAATATGCTGCTATTCACTACACAAGAGGTTGTGCATTGACACTGATTGCAAATTCACTCATTTACCAGGGACTAGATGTTCAATTCTTACTCTCAACAGCCGCTACCACCAAAGTGCACAATCTAAAACAATGCCACTCCCACCACTACCACCCTCACCAAATACTAAATCAAATTATCAAAAAACCACCCGTTACACAGAACCCTAAAATCTGCCGCTATTCCCAGCGTAACGGATTATGTCTACAGCTTAATTGTCCATTTACCCATCTCCCGGGGACTCGTCGCAGAAATAAAAACATAAACAGGACCTCTAACCAATACATA
>NC_069005.1:21033882-21034835 GCF_001194135.2 Octopus bimaculoides | reverse complement strand
AGAACAAAAGAGAGGGATTTCAAAAGAATTTTTTTTAAAGTCATGCATTCTTGCCTAGTAGACTAAAAAGCTTCTTAGCTGGAGTTACTGAAAGTTTGTCATTCTGAGAAAAAAAATCCAACAATTATTTAATCACAGGCACGTGTAATAGCTTTTATGCATCCCATTCCTCCCCGCTCCCCACACTGGATGTTTTTATGTCATGGTTTTGGCAGAAAGGGCAGAAGACAGAGATAAACAGACATTTAGAGAGAGAGAGAGAGAGGCAGAAGGAGAGACAAGCAGACATGGTGAGAGAGGAAAAAAGAGAAATGCAGAGAAAGAGAGAGAAGAGAAGGAAAGGGAGATTCCTTAGAGTTAAACCACTGAAAGAGTTTACAAAATTTGACTGAAAAAAAATTGGTCATAGTTGAATTTGTTAGGCAGTTTTCTCCTTCAGTTATTTACATAAATGATATCAGTTATTTAACCATCAATCATCTGCAAACAACAATCAAAGTGGGAGCTGGTCGTTGAGAGAAAATCCAAAACAAGACGAAGAAATAGTGGGAGAGGGAAGGTGTTTATTCTGTTGTTAATGTTGTTTTTGTTATATAAATATTATCAAGGCACTGGTGAGAGAAGATATTATACATGTGTCTACAATATATATATATATATATATATATGAAATTTATTAATAAGGGTAGAAATTGATATTAATCAATTAAAACCAGTGGTCTAGCATATTAAGAAAATCCGAAGATTAAAATTATATTACATACAAAAATAAGAGGAATGATCAGCAAAAGTGGACTCCTATATGCTAGAAATAGATGCCGAATCATCTAACCACGAAAAATATGTTCTCAGTAAAAATTTAGCGACACAACAGACTGTAAAAGGGCAAGACAAATGAAACTGAGAACATATTTTCCGTGGTTAGATGATTCGGTATCTATTTCTAGCATATA
>NC_069005.1:21027506-21033685 GCF_001194135.2 Octopus bimaculoides | reverse complement strand
TATGTATAAGTATGTATTGAAGCACTGGTGGAAGAAGATATTATGGCAAAAATTCCTGACCAGTGCAGTAAACACAAAAATAAATAAATGCTAAAGAGAGGGATGAGGTTGTGTGTGTGGGGGGTGGATTACAGGAACTAAAAAAAAATTAAAATAAACAAAATAGGGATGAAAAATTGCACTAAATATTTCAAAAATTAAAAAGAAGAATTGGAAACAGATAAAATAGTAGACATTCTTTAAAAAACATTATTATATATAAATTCAAATTTATAAAAAGACTTTCTTCAAAAATATATAAAAACATGATTTATGATAAAATTGCAGATGTATGTTTGTCAGATATTTCTTTTTTTGTTTTTGTTATTGTATAATACTTGAAAATTTTAAGGCATAAGAATAAATGTCCAGGTATATCAGAGAGTATCTCTATAATAAATCACTGAGGTTAATGATGTACTCAAGGATACCATTCGCATGAAACAAAAACAATAGTTAAGTAAGTGTTAAAATACTTAATGCAGATGAGAAACAGCAAAAAATAATCTAATTATTCACTGCACCAAATACCTTAACATTGATTTGACCAGCAGCTAAATAAGCCGAGTATTTTTCAAGTAACGAATCAAAGTTTTGTAGACGAAGCTGTATTGTCCAAGTGTCTGGACAGTGTACATCCGTTGCTGGCGTAGTCTGGCCAGTACAAGAGGAATATCAACATTAAGGTTGTGTTCCAAACAGGATTTCATTATAATTGATAGTAAAACCACACCAGTCCGTCCAACACCAGCACTGCAGTGCACAACGATAGGGGACTTTTTTCCACTACCTTCTTCACTTTCAGCTAGACGTTGCACTGATTCAACTTCATCCAAGTAGCCAAGGAATCCATAAGTATCCTCTGGACATCCATGATCTGGCCAGTCAGTGTACTGCAGGTGCCACACTAGTCGTTCTGTTCCAGTAGACCTCTCTTTAATGGAAATACGGTTTGTGAAATAACACCAGGAATTGTTACTGAATTGTAATTCAATTTCATATCGGCCAAACCGAAGTTTGTGATCAGAGCCTGGTTCCTGGGGCCAATATGGGTAACATTTTTGTTTTCCTTGTTCTTTGATGCCAGTTAACATGGCTATTACATCTATCTCTTGTTCCCAAATCATTTGCCAAAAATCTTGAGCTGTGTTCTCAAGTGGGGCCTGAGTTGCAATGAATGACCATTCCAATACTCCAAGATTCACCTTCATGTGAGAGGCATTTATATAACCATGAACATTATTTTTAGTGACTGATAATTCCACACGTGTCTCATCATAAGGTAGGACATCTGGAAACCGATTTTTAGATTCATTTTCTGGCTTCTGACCAATGCTACATTCCATGTTCGGTGCCTTCTTGGCAATTTGTTCAAATTCTGCAAGAACACATCCTTCCGAAACTTTACCCTCAAGCATCTTACGTCTCTCATCTTTTGGAGCTCGAATCTCATCTTCACTTGCTGATAAAATTATGGGACGAGAGAGGGTTAATCCATTCATAGCAGCCATTTTTAAAGGGCCAATGTTCTGATGTTTCATCACATCATCATCATGGTTTTCGTTGTTTTGAAGCTCCGTCCCTCGATCAGTCGTTAGTTCAGTTTTGTTAGTTTGAACACTCTCTGCTACAGCCTGACCTGCAGGTACAACTACAGCAGCTTCCCCGTCGGAGTCCTTGTTCTGTTGCAGCAATGAAGATGAATTACTCGAAGCACTTTCACATCTTTCATCATTTTTGACATTGGTAATAACATCATCATCATCATCAATGACATCATCGTCATCATCTTCGCGTATTTGGTCTTGCCTACTTTTTTTTGCTTTTTCTTTAAAGCGACCAAGACAAGCTGGACTAGAACGTGCAATCATCATTCTCCTGAAACTTTCTCGAAGCGTGGCAACTTCTTTAGATTTAGAAGGAGGGGGAGCCTCTTCTGGAGCAATGTAACGGACGTGGATGTTGTTTTTTTCAATTTCACTTGGTATTTGCTGGTCTTCAAAGTCTTTGTCTGTGTCTTTGGTGCTGCAGCCGGTCTGGTTTGAATTACAACTACACAAACTGTCAGCATCAGAGACACTCACTTCATTGACTGCCGCTGCAAGATTCTCCAAACTTTTGTCAAGTTTCGATTGGACAGCGAAAGAGATGGGACCGAGGTTCTTTCGTGAGACTAAGTCTGGGCTGTAATTGATGTTCATTTGGACAGTCTGTGCAGCTAGGTCTGGTGTGCTGCTGCTCACGCGAGGATATGGTGGTGGTGGAGATGGTGGAGGAGGAGGCGGTTTGTAGTACACTTTATCATGCATGAAGTCTTCAGCTATGTAATCCCGACCTGGCATTCCTTGTGTGGCAACTGTGTTCAGCTCGGGTGAACTGTGTGTCGGCTTCACTATGAAATTGTTATACCAAGAATTTGATTGATAATCTACGTATCTTGAGTCCTGTTGTATGATGTTGGCATAGTGAGGGATGTTGTCTGTGTAACTGGTTAAAGTAGTCACTACTTGCTGTGGTAGAACAACTGGTGTTGTAATTGCTGTTGTGTAAACTGGCTGAGACTGTTGGGAGGAGGAGGAAGTGTTGATCTGTAGCGAATTGTCAATGCGTTGACGCATTAGTTGATTATAGTCGGGACTAGGGCGATAAGCCGGAAGCATGGCTTGGCGGTAGGTGAGGTCCTGTTGTTGAGATACATGCGCCGGAGCGGAGATTTGTGTAGGATATGACACATTGTTAGCGACTTGGGATGGATCTGACGTTTGGTTCACGTAGTGCTGTGCAACAACGTCAGGGGCGAAGCTGTCAACACCCGGTTGCGTATTACAGAAATTCTCTTTCGTCACACCGGGCTGCATATCCATCGCATAGTTTGGACTGTGAGAATATAAAGCAGTGTTTGGGTCAGCAGGATCGACTGAATCTAACGGAAGGTTAGTGGGGGCCACTTGGAAATCTTGAGCAGAACTTATAGAACCCATGTCACTTAAATCTGTTAAACTGCAGCTATTTGGTTTGAATGATTTATAAAATTTCTGTAAAAGACATGCAATTTGTTGAAAATATTTAGCCATTTCTGTGTCTTCTAAATAATATTGTATTGAAGTCTTTTGGGTATCGATAATAACACATTTTTTATTTTGGCCAATATGAGCAACAACAGACCAACGAAAAGATAAAGCTTGCTGACCATTAAGATAACGAGCGAAAATACCGTTGTTGGAAGTTCCTAAATATAATTCCTTACCAGAATCATCCTTAGCAGTGTAGTATTCCATACCGTATCCGTCGAGGGTTTGAGCCAGTTTAATATAATGTATGACAGCGACCATAGGATGTAACCCGATCAAACTATTGTGGAGAAAGAGTACATCTTGCAGCAGATCGGTCGTAATACTATCGTCCTTTGTCATATGTTTGGGAAGAATTTGCACGTCTCTAAACATCTCGACTGTGTGCTGTTCCGAATCATGGTGTCCCAATTCGGCCTGGAGGTAGTAGGCTGCCAGCCTGATGGCCTGTTCGCTGGAACATGAGATTCGACTGTCTAACACATCGGATTTCAGTTGTAGGAAATAATTGTAGCGAGCTCGGTTATCGTCAATCCTGTGGGCAGTCGATATGTAAAACATCACACCAAAGTAGAGACGTGGAATGTGAGCGTGTTTGTCCAGCTGCTTCTTTAGTGCTTTGTCCAGGTTAATCCAGTGGAATTGGAGTTTTTTGGTCACGTAACGAAATCCAAAGTATTCGAACTCCTCCAGTTTTAACATATGGGCAATAGTTCCGAGACAATCGTGTCCGGTACTGTCAGCTTTCAGTGAACATTCCAAGTAGGAGTTGTCTAGCATGTGCACCCCAACAACAAACTCGTACTTCGACGATACTTCATAACGTTTCGTACGTTTTAACTTGAAATTAAACGGCATTTTTGCACTGTAGACTTTCCCTCACTCATCTAACAAACGTTAATAATCGCTTAGTTAGAGGTCGGCGTGGCTGGTTGCTTTAGTATTTCAAGAATGAAGAGATGAAGAGATAAGGTCAGCCTTCACTACATACCATGTTCGGCTTCCATCTTTGTGTTGACAATGTATTTCCGAGGTAACCCGAACATTGCCGAGCGTGGTCGGCGGAAATACAAGCACCATGGCCAGCAGAAAGGCTGACGACGACAGCAAAGTAATTAGGTGAAAAAGTAATCTAAACTAAATGACGAACTAAAAATAAGAACTCTTTGATAGGCCTTTCGGTCATTCGAATGTCTTGATAGATCAATTACTGGTAATAGTAGTGTTCCGAGACCAATCTAATGACCTACACAGGAGAAACAGAGTGAAGAAGGCAGTGCTTTATTAATACAGAATTTACAGAAGTGAGGTTTACAAATCAAGGGGAGGTAAATCTGACAAATTATTTTTCTTCGCCAACTACGCCAACTTCATCCTCCACAAACAACTACCTTATCCTCCTATTCTAATTTGCTTAGTACAGCTTCTTTTTTTTCCTTTCTACTTCCTGTTATTGTATCACAGACCTGGCAAAGTCCTCTCCTCACCATCAGCCGCTTCCCTCAGCCTTCCTTCCCACCTTATAATGTCACAGACTGTTGTAAGGGTGGGTATACATACATACCTCGCGTTGTGTGGCGTGTGCCTCCCTCTCTCTCTCCCCTTTGTCTCTCCATACACTCCCCACTTTAATAATTGTTTTATTTAAACAAAGAACAAAATTTTAAAGACGACAGAACAATGGTATCGAAAGTTAACCAACAGATACGGAGCAAACAGTATCCAGGGCAAGCTACATATATATATATACACACACACACACACACGCGCATCATATGAGTGTGTGAAATATTAAAAACACAACTAAGTCCTAGTTTTATACTACAACGTACATTACGTTATATACAAAACTAACAAAGTGTTCAAAATATAACTTATTATATGTTTATGTATAAGCTTTAAGAAATATACCGCAAAGAAAACACATCAAGGGTTACTACATAATTTTGATTTCCATCTTTTTTCATCATCGTTTTCTAAATTTGCCTTCCAGGGTTCGAATCTGAACACGTGTCATTCGTTACTATTTTAAAATTTGAGTTATAATGATTGTTTTTGTCCATCTTTTTGCCACAAAGGAATAATACAGGGACCGATTACAAAAACAGCAGGCATACACAGAGAATCTAGTTGTCATAATAATAATGGTGGTTTCAAATTTTGGCACCAAGCCGGCAAGTTCAGAGGAAGGGTATGTCGATTTAATGATAATAATCCTTTCTACTTTAGGTACAAGGCCTGAAAAGTTTGGAGAGAGGGACCAGTAGATTACATCGACCTAATATTTGACTGATACTTATTTTATCGACCCCGAAAAGGATGAAAGGCAGATCTAGGCGGAATTTGAACTCAGAACGTTCAAGACCCGGACGAAATGCTGTTAAGCATTTTGTCCGTCGTGCCGACGATTCTGCCAGCTCGCCAATAATAATAATTACTACAAGAGATAGATTTTAGGTTTCAAGGATATAGTCGATTAGATCGACCACAGGAGGATGAAAGATGAAAAAGGTTAAGTTGACTTCGCCAGCATTTGAACTCAAAACGTCAAGTACAATGCTAAAAATAAATCGTAGCGCAAGACATTTAGTTTTACAACGCAATTGTAGAAATATTTCAAACTCACTTTATTTTTGACCGACAGGGGAAGAACTAAAGTTTTTATAACATTTACTATTGTAACACAGGCACAATATCTATCTATCTATCGATATATATATCTGTTAACGTTTATACTATCGCTGGCATAGATAAAATTCGTTAGAGTAATTATTACAGCATCGTTATGTATCACAATAAATATAAGTTATACAATATAAAACGAGAACTTTATATATTAAGTTGACGTTTGTTTAATCGCTGCTGATATTACGATTAATATCACAAAACTCCATGAATGCGGAAGGCGGTGAATATCAGACAACGGGACCCTTGGTAAACACTAAGGCTAACGCTTTAATTGACGTTGCATATCACATACATAACTACATTGCTTATAATATTTTACTGCTTTCATTCATTGGGCTCTCGTTTGCTAGGGCATTGTCTTCGAGGGGGGGGGGATTTCTT
>NC_069005.1:21025305-21027496 GCF_001194135.2 Octopus bimaculoides | reverse complement strand
TCTTCGAGGGGGGGGGGATTTCTTTTATTTATATCATCTCAACTATTTATGGAATGGAAGAGTTCGCCTATTGAGTTACATCCCTTTTGTATTATGTATGTAAATATGTATTTAAAGAAAGGTGTTGTAAACACACTCGCATACATACAAGAGGTTAGAAAATAAGAAGAATGCTAGCAGAGAGTAAAGATATGTATTTAGTCAGCAGGAGCCAGATCTTATATCGATAGCCAAGATTTTCCAGGTCATAAAAAGCGCGTACGTGGAATGTTTTATATGTATGAATATGTATGCATGCATGTATAACGGTGTGTGTGTATAAAAATTGGATGTGTGATAAAAGATTTGCTTCCCAACTACATGGATCCGGGTTCAGTCCCACTGCGTGGCACCTTGGGAAAGTGTCTTCTATTATAACCCCTACCCAAGACCGACCAGAGCTCTATTCGGCAGACGGAAACTGAAAGAAGGCTGCCGTATATATACATTTATATATATATCTATGTGTGTATCTTTGTGTCTGTCTCTCACCACCGCTTGACAACTTGTGTTAGTTTGTTTATGCCCCCGTGACTTGGCGATTTGAAGTACCAAGTTTTTAAAAAAAGTACTGGATTCGATTCGGTTAGCTAAAAAACCCTTCAAGGTGGTGCCCAAGCATGGCCGCTGTCCAATGACTGAAACAAGTAAAAAAAATAAAAGATATATAAATATATACCACACTGTGTGTGTGCACGCGCGTATTTGTTCAGCTGCAGGCAATGACAATCATTTCCTCTGTCATCTGCTTTCTGCCTTCCAAGACGTAAGAAATAAAACATTTTATTCATTTATTTTTTTTTTAAACAGCTGTAAAACGTCTCAATATTATATTAGTTAAATGCGCAGAATGGCTGTGTGGTGAGAAGCTTGCTTCCTAACCACATAGTTCCAGGTTCAGTCCCACTGCATGGCACCTTGGACAAGTGTCTTCTACTATAGCCTTGCCTCACCAAAGCCTTGTGAGTGGATTTGGTAGACTGAAACTGAAAGAAGCCCACCATGTATATGTATGTATGTATATATATATATGTGTGTATGTGTGTGTGTGTCGTTTGTCCCCCCACCATCGTTTGACAACTGATGTTGGTGTGTTTATGTCCCTGTAATATAGTTCGGCAAAAGAGACTGATAGAATAAGTACTAGGCTTACAAAGAATAAGTCCTGGGGTCAATTTCTTCGACTAAAAAACCCTTTAAAGCAGTACTCCAGCATGGCCGCAGTCAAATGACTGAAACAAGTAAAAAAATAAAAACCAAGGCATGGGCAAGCTTTTTATCAGGTGGGCTGCACTACTAAAAACCTTGAAGGTAGTTTTCCATTAGGCATTAGGATCTTTACCCTTTGAACGGCAGTAATTTTAATCAAAAAATTAATTTTTTGTAACTAAACACTTTCAAACTTCGGACACTGGTAGAATGTGTCATATAAAACATCTTTTACTCTTAGTGTTGTTGAGAAAAGTTTATATTTTCAAAATTATTTCGTGTCAAAGTAGTCGTATTTTGGTAATTTCAACCAATCAATGACGTGTATTCAGCTGAATAAAATTACTGCCATTCAAAGGGTAAAGATCTGGCAGGCCAACCCATCTAAACATGAAAAAACATAAAACTGAAACAAATGAATATACCAACACTATCATTTTAAGACCCACTTTTCCATGCTTGCATCGGTTTGATGGAATTCACTGCAGCAAATCTTCAACATCCATATACTCTTCCTGTCATCAATCCTCATCAGTTTCCAAGCAAGGTAATATCTTCTCATGGCCAGGCATGTTTCCACAGAATATCGAAGTGGTGAGAAAGGATCTACAAACACTGGGATTCACAGAGAGGAAAACAGGGGACCAAGACTCCTGGCAGTTTGCTGTGCTTGAAAAGACACGTCAAACTAAGTAAAATTATGATTGTCCCTTACATCCCTCTCCACTTGAGCATCATTAATACTGCAGGATTGTAAGTGCTGGTGCTATATAAAAAGCACCCATACTGGTGCTATGTAAAAGCACTTAGTACACTTTGTAAAGTGGTTGGCATTAGGAAGGGCATCCAGCTATAGAAGCCATGCCAAAACAGACATGGAGTATGGACAGCTCTGTCAAGCTGGCTAGCTTCTGTCAAACTGTCCAACTTATGCAGGCATGGA
>NC_069005.1:21016829-21025295 GCF_001194135.2 Octopus bimaculoides | reverse complement strand
GATGACCCTGCTTCTATGAAAACGACACTCACTCACAATTATCATGCAATGCCAAGACAAGGACAGGGGCACACACACACACACACACACACACACACATAACTGGGACTCTGTCAGTTACAATGACAAGGCTTCCAATTGACCTGATCAACAGAACAGCCTGCTCATGAAATTAATGCGCAAGTGGCTGAGCATTCCACAGACATGTGTACTCTTTACTCTTTAATGTAGTTCTCATGGAGATTCAGCATGACACAGAATGTGACAAGGCTGGCCCTTTGAATTACAGGTACCACTCATTTTTACCAGCTGAGTAGACTGGAGCAACAAGAAATAAAGTATCTTGCTCAAGAACACAATGCACCACCTGGTATTGAACTCACAACCTTATGATCATATGCCAAATACCCTAATCACTAAGCCACATGCTTTCACACACATATGCAGACAACCAGCCTTTTTAGTTTCTATCTACCAAATCCACTCACAAAGTTTTGGTTGTGCCAGGGCCATTGTAGAGGACGTTCGCCCAAAGTGCAATGCAATAGGACTGATCCTAAGACCACATGGTTCGGCAGTGAGCTTCTTAACTATGCAACTACACTGTGTGTGAATGCATGTACATATGTGTGTTTGTTTACATCTGCACGTCAGAAAAGTCCTTCAGCTATGGACCCTCTTCCAATGGGTCATATGCTGGCTTTGTTCCTTCAAAGAACAATGGAATGAAATAGCCTTTACTTGAAAAACAGCTGTAAAACAATGCCTTAATACAATATTAGCTTAACCCCTGCTAGCATGGAAAAAACGTAAAAGAAACAAAACAAATGCACATCATCATCATCCTTTAATGTCTGTTTTCTATGCTGGCATGGGTTGGACGGTTACCCAGAGCTGGCAAGTAGAAGAGCTGCACTAGGTTCCAGTCTGATTTGGCTTGGTTTCTACAGCTGGATGCCCTTCCTAACGCCAATCACTGTACAGAGTAAGACGAATCAGATGCAGTGTGCAAAAGAGACAACTGCACTAGTTTGGACATATGATGCATATGAATGAGAACAGTTGTGTATAGAATTACTGAACACTCACAGTCGATAGAACCTATGGAAAAGAGAGACATGGGCTGAGAGGGTGCAGGCTGAGCTCAGGTTACTGAGCCTCATGGAAGATATGACAAAGGACTGTGATGATTAGTGATACGTAGTACTCAAGAAGACTCACTCAGCCCTACTAGCATATTATGACTGTTTTCAAAGCCTAGCGCACAACTGAGTACCTTTCCCAGACAACTAGACCCACCCTTCTCCTAAGCTACTTCTTATTGATATGCACTCCTCATTCTTACCATCAATGCCTCCCTCCCACTCTTGTTGGAATTTGTTTCTCACTTTCCCCCACTTGCAACCTCCAACTCCACACCCCACCACCACCACCACCCTATGCACCCATCCCTCCATCACTCTCCTATCTACTGGTATAAGAAATTAAAGCAGAACCTCATTATATGCCATACTGCCATCTCTCTACTGCTAGTCATCAACTCATGCCGACCTCCCCATCCCTGTTCAACATCCTCTGTGCTCATCTCATTCATCCCTTATATACATTACCCGACCACCTTTTCTTGTCCCTTTAGCATTCAGATTACTCTCTCAAATGTAATGTTTATTCACATTATTTTAAATCAATCCTACATTACCTCACAGCTTTGAGATTTTGATGATGTAATTGCTTATTTTTAGAATGACATTGCAAGGTAAGTGTAGAAGGCTGGTTCTGGCCAATATGAACATAAAACAAGTAGAATATTTAGGCCAGTTTAAATGCTAAAGGATTGTTCTTCTATATCCATGCTCCCTTGTATACATCTCTCAGACATATTACCATGAAGGTGCATTCTAGCACCTTGTCATCATCATATTTGCCTCCGTTTGAACCCTACCCTAACCTACCCCTATCCAGCCATATAAAATACACAGTATCCATTCCTCCACATACAGTAAACCTGTTCTTACTCTTCACACTAACCTTCAATCTCTCAAAGACCTTGCATAAAGCACTCAGCCTCTCTACTATGCTCCCACTTAGTTAAGAGGGGTTTTTCAGTCTCACAAGTTAGATGACCTCATTAGTGAGGGTACTGCAAAAAAGTACCCAGTAAAGTGGTTGTTGGTTATCAATACAATTGTTATTGACAGGGATCACTCAATGTCCCTCAATGTTTTCTTCTCTAGTTCACTGAAAATGACGCCAAGTGACCATTATGGTGTATACACACTTGAACGAACAAGATAACACTGAGATGTTAGTCTGATGATCAATTTTTGCCATATCAACATCATCATCATTTAGCATCTGTTTTCCATGCTGGCATGGGTTAGATGGTTTGACTGGGACTTTTAAGCCTGCTAGCTCTACCAGGCTCCTGTCTGATTTGGCAGGGTTTCTATGGCTGGATGCTTTTCCTAATGCCAACCACTGGCCACGACTATAATTTCACTTGGCTTGACATGTCTTCTCAAGCACAGCAAATTGCCAAAGTTCTTAATCACTTGTCACTGCCTCCATGAGACTCAACATCTGAAAATCATGCTTCACCACCTCATCCCATGTCTTCCTGGGTCTACCTCTTCCACAGGTTTCCTCCACAGTTAGAGATCGGCACTTCTTTACAAAGTGGTCCTCACCCACCAGTAATTACTGCTATCTAATCCATATCTTAACATATCAACAAAGTATATTAACCCTGCATTTCTTTGTCAATTATTTTCCCCCCACTTTCATCACTTCAGCAATTATCTCCACTTTCTTAATCTTATTGTAGTTCTTTTATTCATCTCTTAACATTCACTATTACTATTTTCATTTTTTTTTCTTTCTGTTCATTGTTATTTATTCATATATATATTTTTTTTCTGAAGGCAGCAAGCCGGCAGAATTGTTACCATGTTCAACACAATGCTTAGCAGTGTGTCCTTTCGGTGCTTTTCAGTTCTGAGTTCAAATTCCACCAAGGCTGACTTTACTTTGCATCCTTCCAGGGTTGATAAAATAAATGTCAACTGAGTACTAGGGTTGATGTAATCAATTAATCCTTTCCTCTTGACATTGCTGGTCTTGTGCCAAAATTAGAAAGAATTATTATTTTCACTATTATTATTATTATTATTATTATTATTATTATCAGTATTATTAAGGTGGTGAGCTGGCAGAATCATTGGCACACTGGGCAAAATGCTTAGCAGCACTTCGTCCATCTTTACATTCTAAGTTCAAATTCCACCGAGGTCAACTCTGCCTTTCATCCTTTCAAGGTTGATAAAATAAGTACCAGTTGAACATTGGGGTCGATGTAATCAACTCATCCCCTCCCCAAAATTGCTGCCTTTGTGGCTAAATTTGAAACCACAATTATTATTAATTATTATTATTATTATTATTATTTAGGCAGTGAGCTGGCAGAATCATTAGCACACCGGGTGAAATGCTTAGTGGTATTTCGTCAGCTGCTACGTTCTGAGTTCAAATTCCACTGAGGTTAACTTTGCTTTTCATTCTTTTGATTAAATAAGTACCAGTTATGCACTGCGGTCGATGTAATCAACTTACCCCCTCCCCACAAATTTCAGGCCTCGTGCCTATAATAGAAGGGATTATCATTATTATTATTATCCTCCTCATCATCAAGATGGCGAGCTGACAAAACCATTAGCACATCAGGCAAATATTTAGTGGCATTTTATCTATCCTTACATTCTGAGTTCAAATTCTGCCAGGGTCAACTTTGCTTTTCATCCTTTCGGGGTTGATAAAATAAGTACCAGTTGAATACTGGGGTCGATGTGGTCAACTATCCCCATCCCCTGAAATTTCAGGCCTTGTACCTTCAGTAAAAAGTATTGTTGTTGTTGTTATTGCTGCTGCTGCTGATGATGATCCTATTACTATTTGTAAGATAAACTAATAAATTTATGCTTCCTACAAAAGTACCTTGAATAATAGTAATTCTGTTCAAGCTTCACTGACACTGTCTAACCACTTCTGCCATCACAAACTAATGTAGCTAATTTGTAAACCTATAATCAATACAACACTACTGTTTTCAAAATACACAGGCATGGCTGTGTGGTAAGAAGCCTTCTTCCCTACCACATGGTCCCAGGTTCAGTTTGACTGTGTAGCACCTGGGGCAGGTGTCTTCTACTATATGCCAACCAAAGCCTTGTGAGTGGGTTTGGTAGATGGAAACTGAAAGAAGCCCATCATGTGTGTGTGAGAGAGAGAGAGAAAGAGTTTTTGAGTCTGTGTTTGTCCTCCAACGCTGCTTGACAACTGGTGTGGGTGTGTTTATGTTGCTATAACTTAGCAGTTTGGCAAAAGAGACCAATAAACAAGTAACAAGCTTTTAAAAAAATAGTAAGTCCAGGGTGTCAATTCGTTCGACTAAAACCCTTCATGGCAGTATCCCAACATGGCTGCAGTCAAATAAAAGTAAAAGATAAAAGACAACCTTAAAAATCCCCATGTTTGGTGGGTAGGGAATAGGTGATTTTGTGGTAAGTCAACCTGCTAGAAATAACAGCCAAATCTACTCACCTTCATACTTTTAACTGTTTTAAAAATGTAAAGATGCATTGATTTTATGATGGTAAGGTGAAGAATGTTTTACCAATGTATATGCTTGATCACAGTGTTGACTCGGGGTTAAACAACAATTGGTCATTGAGTTCATTATTGCACGCATTTGGACCAGATAAGCACTATACTTCTGTCCACTTTGTTCTTGAAAGCTGTCGGAGCTGGACATTAACCACATCAATCTCGCCTACAAAAACGTCACAACTGTTACAACTCCTTTCACGACACACACCACTTATTTTAAATCAGAAAAGGGCATACTAGACACAGCGTAGTGCGGGATTGTCTAAGTTGGAACGCTATTGATCATAGATTTGTCCCACTGTATGCTGGTCTAGAGAGCTAAACAACTCCTTTAACTCCAGTATTTGAAAATCTATTTATCGCTTTGCTTCATCTGAAAGACGCCAAAAGTCCAACAGACGACATTGTCAGAGCATACAGGGAGGGGAAGTAACTCAGAAAGACAGTTTTAAACACACACACATACACACACACAAAATGAAGACTCTGGTTACGAAAGTCTTTGTTAACGTATGCTTTTCCATTACTTCAGCAAGGAATAATATTACCATGACTACGAGCGATTTCCAGAATTAATTAAATAATTAACGAAAAGCTAAAGTAACAAATTTGAGTCTGTGTTTGTCCTCCAACGCTTTGGTTGGCATATAGTAGAAGACACCTGCCCAAGGTGCTACACAGTCAAACTGAATTACTTCCCCTTGTTCACAGTCTTTTATCTTGTATCAAGAGAAAATGGAAATAAACAAAAAGCAACCACATGGCTTTCAGTTAATCATATGTGTAACTTCGAATATGCATTGTCATTCATTAACAGAAGCAGAATTTTTCAAAGAAAAATTAGTGTTGTGCTAGATTTATTTTTCTTAAAATTAAAATATTCCCCAACATATTTCGAAGAAGTTAACTAATTTTGAAACATCAATTGATCAAAAATATAATTTATATAATTCAAAGAAAAAGAATAAGTGTAAGCGCAACGGTGTGGAAAGGCATACGTAGGCTCTTATGTCTCACACACAGATGGAATGGCAAAAGCTAATATTATTGTGGATGGGTACCACATAAAAGCACTCGTGCTGGTACCACATTAAAAGCACCCAGCACAAACTTAGGAACGGCATCTAACCGCAGAAACCAAGCCAAATCAGACTGGAACCTGGTGTAGCTCTCAGACTTGTCACCTCCGGTCAAACTGTCCAACCCTTGCCAGCATGGAAAATGGACATTAAAAAGGATGATAATGAAGATATATATATATATATCATCATCGTAATTTAAACAGTATGATTTGGTATGAAGAGTGTTGATTTGCAAGAGCCCTGTGCTGGTGCCACATTAAAAGCACCCAGCACGCTGTAAAGGTGTTGGCTTTAGGAAGGGCATCTAGCAGTAGAAACCAAGCCATATCAGACTGGAACCTGGTGCAGCTCTCCAGCTTGTCCGCTCTGGTCAAACCGCCCGACCTATGCCATCATGGAAAACGGACGTTAAAGGATGATGAGGAAAAAAAAATTAGCTTAATGATTCGCTAAGTGGTTCATACATTTGTGAAAAAAAATTATGTCTATTTACGAACGGCCTGAAAGAGATGTTCCTGTTACCATTAACGGAAAATCAGTTAAGTTTGAAATCAATAATAGCTGGATCAAATTTATTTAACAAGCATCCTGATGTTCAATGTCGCAAGGCAGGAAGAAAGCAGTTCAGACCCAATCGCTGCAGGAACATATCGTGCAGAATTTTATAAAATTACGAAAGGGAGTAGTCTGTTCTCATCAGATTTTTAACCGTGAAACAGGCCTTTTTGGAGAAAGAAAAAGAAGAAGAAAACAGGCCCGAGTTACGAAGAGCTTGTTTGCTGTGTGGTTCATTCATGTTTGCTCCCACTGTACATGACTACCGCAAAGAGAAAAGTCTCTCAATGAAGGCTCTTCTTGTTCCTGTACACCCGTCCAGCTTCGTGAACCAAACTACCAGAGAAGATGGATTTTACAAAATTCCATTTCCTGCCACCGCCGCCTCCTCCTCCGCAACAGCCCATCGGTCAGCAAGTGATTGTGTCTTTTTAAAAAATTATACACAGGATTTACTTTGAAGAAACTTTATTGATGTAACAAAAAAAAAAAATGGGGGAAAAAATCCCTTCACCATTGCAGATGGTGTGCATTTAATAGTGAAAGTCATGGGGTGAGCTCGAAATGTGTGAACTCTTCTTGGAGAGCATTCTGGCGTGTTGTCTATTCAATAGAATTTGAAATGTTTTAACCCGAGCCTGTACTGGAGGAGGAAACTGTACGTTATTCTAGTTCTATAGATCTTGAGGTGAATGGACAGGACATAAATCATTTGGCTGAAGAGCAAAGAACTATCCAACGACAACCTGAAGGGGCTACATCAGAACTGGACTGTCAGGAAGAGAATCAAAAGGAAAAATTGAAGAATGTATTTTGTTTCTAGCGTGAGCTACCAGACACTGTAAGAACACATCACCCAGCTCTGAAGATCTTGTGTCAGATATGAACTAGTTTTCCCATAAAGCGTTGCAATACTTTGGGACTGTCCAGAAGAATAGCAATCCTCCTTGGATGCCTTTTAAAAAATGACCCAAGAATCTTACTTTTCAATATGAGAAAATCTAGATATTGTTATACTTGGGGATGGTCATTTTTTTGCCAATTAAACACTCACTATTTATTTGATCTTCAGTTTAGCTTTATTATTATTGTTATATTTCGAGATGGTCATTTTCTTTTCTTGCCAAATAAACACGCTGTACATATTCGTTCTCCACTCATTTATTATTGTTCTTATTTTATCTATGCCCATTGTCTGGAAATCTTTCGTCACACACCTGAGTAGGGGATCAATTTAAGGAATATTCGGCTGTGATTTCTAACAGATCGAGCAAGTTGTTGTTTAGCCCCAAGTTAGCCCTGCTCAAACTGACACGTGAGCAAAAGCATTCCAGTCGTGACTATCTGACGTATTTCATGTCGTTTTTTTTAAGGTCGTAGTGTGTAATTTGAATGAGATTTGGCTGTTATTTTCAACTGGTTAAGCGAATTACAATAGGATAATGCTTGAGTGACTTCCTGCTTTTTCTCAACCGCATTTGTAACAGAAGTCGAGAGTTGACCTAAAGGAATTAGAACGGCTCAACTGAAAGCTTGATTCTGTCATCTATGATTTATTGGCCACACAGGCTACAAAGTAACGGCAATAGTCCGAGTCGATACTTAACCTTAGTCAGTATATTACTGGTAGTCATTCTGAATTTTTTTTCCCATTACAGCTGGAGAACAAAACCAAGTATTGTTAGGTATTTATTAGTGTAAAGTACCATGTTAGCCCCGACTCAACACAACATCTATGATCAAGTATCCGTACTGAGACCGAAACGTCTTCCCTTTTAAGTTTTCAAGTAATGTACATCCTTTACTTTCGCACCACGTACTATTTCTATCATGTTAGGCGATGGAATTTATAGTTCTTATGGTGCATGTAAACAGTTATTTCTTGCATCAATGTTACGCACGCACACACACACACACACATATATATATAGTTCTAACGTTCACTTTTCCATGCTTGCATGGATCGGATGAGAGTATACTGGAGTAGCGAGGGTAACAATACCATCGAACAACAAACAGCCCAGAAAATGCCTGCCCGGTGTACTGCAAACAAACACCAGTGTCATAATAAGTGGGTATTCTTCCGGCAGTATATTGGATAGATATTATCCCTTAGTGGGTTGGATTCACAACCCCTAACTTTCTTGGATATATATATATATATATA
>NC_069005.1:21012325-21016040 GCF_001194135.2 Octopus bimaculoides | reverse complement strand
ATACAGTTAACATTAAAATTAGCAGGTCCCAAACATGTTCAGTATAATTAATGTTATCACCCGAATACTATAGTATAAAAGGCTTCGTCTCAAACTGATCATAATAAGCAGTTTCTACTGTATAAATAAAAAAAAAAGTACATTAAAATTGTTTTAAAACAGAAATCGTAGCACGCATTTGACTTTACAAAGGAGCCCACATGCACTGGTTTTCTCAATATTTTGGCGTTTTCTGACCCGCTTTAAAATACGCGCGGCATAACTACAGAATATACGCGGCACATTTCTTGAAAACGTCAGACGACGCAGCTGTGTCCGGCGTGTTACCGTTTCTACAACATCGCTCTCTCTCTCTTAACTATATTACTGCTAGTAAGGATGATAATAGTCAACAGACGTAGAAACAAGTTGCAGTTTACTAACTCTTTTTCAATATATTAATGGTACTTCTTGTCGATCAAGTGTGAATCAACCCCGAATCAGAGCGGTAAGGTTGTATATCACTCATTGCTAATATTTTGTTTTGGTAAAAAAAAAAAAAAAAAATTATCGTTGTTGAGTTTTCTCATCCATGTAATTATTACCACAAGCAGTGTTATTCCTTTACATTTGTTCTATGTCTAAACATGCTGCCGAAGTTTAAAATTAAAAATTAGATCAACTTTACCTTTCTTCTAACCGGCAGATCGATAGCAATCACGAACTGATTACTGAAAAGCTCTCTCCTCGAATAATGAAATAAAAGGCCTTGTGTCAATGTTTTGCGGTGAGCTGACAGAATCGTTAACACGCCAGACAAAATGTTTGAGGGCATTTTTTTCTGGCTTTACGTTCTGAGTTCAAATTCCGCCGAGGTTGACTTAGCCTTCCACCTTTCCAAGTCGATGAAATAAGTATTAGAAAATGCCTGCCCGGTGTACCAGATGAGCACTAGGTCTGATGTAATCGACTAGCCCCCTCTCATAAAATTTCAGGCCTTGTACCTATTGTAGAAAGGATTATTATTATTATTACTATTGTTATTATGTGAAACTGATGTTAATGATAACAACAGTTGTGGTTGTACACTTGAAAACGATAGTTCAATAATGTTCCGATAATGAAATATTGTGTTAATATCGAATGTACTTACCCAAGAGGTTATCGAACGATGGTACTCCGGAGGACACTAGAAGTTGGTGGTTGAATAGTGACGGTTTCGTTCCCGGTATTTGTAAGACTCTGGATCGTTGCGAAGACTTATTCTTTGAAAAACTGGCTGTCGCCATGTTAGATATTGTTGATACGAAACAATGTCTAGATTGGTGTCGCCATATTCAACTACTGCTCATGCGAAACTATGGTTTGTGTTTTATTATAGCTCTCCTGAATTTAAGAAGAGGACACTGGCAAAAAAAGATAGTAGCTAAATCACACTCAAATATCTAACGAATGATCCATTGCACTGTCTCTGGACCAGACAAAGTTAGCGGCCAAATCTCACTGAAAAAACTCATCCAGTCACTCTACTTGTTAGAAGTATCAGCTAAATCTTTTTCGAACACTAAATGAGGCGACACTCTACAGTCACTTGACTTTTGACTTTACTAAAAATAGTAGCCAAATCGCACTCAAATCATACCCTGCCATCCTAAGAAGTACAGGATGGTCACGGTTCAAATACTTTTGATCTTAGGACTGCTTGGTCAATAGCTTTTGTTGGCTAGGAAAGGCGATTTCTTTGATAGTATAGTAGCCAGAGTAAGAACAGATTGGAGAAAGTTCATGGAGCTGCTACCACTGTTAGCAACAACGACTTTTTCCCTTCAGTTTGAAAAGCAGATTGTATGATGTTTTTCCTTGAATTGCAGTGATGCATGGTAGTGAGATATGAGCTTTGGATGCTGAAGATTTGAGAAGACTAGAAAGAAATGAAGCTAGCGTTCTCTGTTGGATGTGTAGTGTATGATTGAACAACGAAGAAATGTGCAAATAAACATGTGAAGCATATGGATGAAGACAACTCTTTTACTTGTTTCAGTCATTTGACTGCAGCCATGCTGGAGCACCACCTTTAGTCGAGCAAATCGACACCAAGACTTATTCTTTGTAAGCTCAGTACTTATTCTATCAGTCTCTTTTGCCGAACCGCTAAGTTACGGGGACGTAAACACACCAGCATCGGTTGTCAAGCGATGTTGGGGGGACAAATACAAACACACACACACACATATATATATATACATATATACGACGGGCTTCTTTCAGTTTCCGTCTACCAAATCCACTCACAAGGCTTTGGTCAGCCCGAGGCTATAGTAGAAGACACTTGCCCAAAGTGCCACACAGTGGGACTGAACCCAGAACCATGTGGTTGGTAAGCAAGCTACATACCACACTGACCCAAATAGAGATGGAACCAAGTAGTGAAAGTAGATCTCAGGACCTCACTGAGTAAATGACCAAAGGAACAGGATGACTGGCAATATATGGCATTTCAGAAAACCTGCCCATCTTGACAAATCAGATTCTGGAAACACATATACACACACACACATAAATACATATATAGGCGCATGTGTAGTCAGAACCTTGCTTCCCAACCACATGGTACAGGGTTCTGTGCCACTGCATGGCACCTTGGGTAAGTGTTTTCTACTATAGCCTCTGGCTGAACAAAGCCTTGTGAGTAGATTTGGTAGACAGAAACTGAAAGAAGCGGCAAGCTAGCAGAAACGTTAGCATGCTGGGCGAAATAATTAGCAGTATTTCGTCTGCCGTTATGTTCTGAGTTCAAATTCTGCCGAGGTCGACTTTGCCTTTCATTCTTCGGGGTCGATAAATTAAGTACCAGTTACGCACTGGGGGTTGATGAAATCGACTTAATCCCTTTGTCTGTCCTTGTTTGCCCCCTCTATGTTTAGCCCCTTGTGGGCAGTAAAGAAATAAGAAGCTGAAAGAAGACCATCGTGTATATATAATGTATGTATGTATCTGTGTGTGTGTCTGTGTTTGTCCTCCATCACTGCGTGACAACCAGCGTTGGTGGGTTTCCAGTACAGTAACTTAGCAGTTCAGCAAAAGAGACTGGTAGAGTCAGTAACAGGCTCTTTAAGAAAATAAGTACTGGCGTTGATACATTTGACTAAAATTTCAAGGTGGTGTTCTGAATGTGCAAATAAAGCTCCTGTTCTATTATGCTGATAAGTGAACCAGTTTCTTGGGGCTGCATCAAGCAGTACTGATATAATGTAGGATAAATATAGTAATAATAACAATAATCCTTGGATGGAATTTATAAATATTTTAATGCCCCAGCATGGCTACAGTCAAATGTTATTATTACTATATTCATCCTACATTATATCGGTACAGCTTGATGCAACCCTAAAATACTGGTTCACCTGTCAACATCATTAGATTGTGGCCAGCATTATAGAATAGAAGCTTTATTTGCATATGCAGAACATTTCCTGTACACAATACATTACCGTATGTATTTTGAGATGCTCTGTGTTTCTTTCAATTAATTTTAAATATAACAAAGAATTTAGTAAAATAGTTATCATTAAGCTAGTGTTAGGAACATAAATTGTGACTAAGGTTTGGTGGAAGATTTTAATTCAAAACTCATGAAAACAAGACATTTGTACTACAGAGCCAGAGGCGGTTTCAGCCGAGTTGGTGTCAATAGTGTTAAAAGATATATATATATATATATATATATATATATATA
>NC_069005.1:21010071-21012226 GCF_001194135.2 Octopus bimaculoides | reverse complement strand
TACACAGTAGTGCAAACATGCTATATATATATATATATATATATATATATAAAGGGTATTTAAAAAAAGAAATTTTTTAAGTTATAAAATCTTTTATCAGGATGTTACTAACCTTTTTGGAAAAAGTTTTTTCCTAGTGTGTGTGAGCGCTTTTGATTAACCTTATATATATATATAGGGTATCCAGCCATAGAAAACCATGCCAAATCAGACTGGAGTTTGGTGCAGCTTACCAACCCCAGTCAGACTGTCCAACCCATGCCAGCACGGATAGCGGATGTTAAATGATGATGATGAGATATATATACGATGTCTTACATTGATTTGATATTGTATCATATTCTTATAGTGTACATGCATTAGTGTATACATATGGCAAGCATGTTGGAAGAACACTGGCAAGACATGTAACATGAAGGAAACTCAAACATGACTATTAGAAAATATAAAATAGAGCTACATGATGAAATGCAATTGGATATTTTTAAATAAAAAATCTCTACAAATATATTTCAGAGTGTATAAATTACGATTATATTGGAATTTGATGCAAAAAGAAAAATGGTGAGCACACACACAAACTGACACAAATCCTACCAATTCTTTTTTCTTTTTGTGTGTGTTTTTGCATGTGAAATGGTTGACATTAGGAAGGGTGGTTATGTGTGTGTGTGAATATATATACACACACAATTTGGTTTGGCTTTGCAAGGTCAATAATCTGGTGTAGAACTCAATATACGAATGTTTCAGAACAAAGTGTTAGACGAGTATAGAGTGGTAATAAGAAAAAGTAATATGACAGGAATAAGATAACCATTTATTCCGTTGCCATCTCTCTTTTCTTTTATATATGTGTATGTGTGTGTGTTTAAATATATTTTTTACATAAAAAAATTTGGCAAAAGAATATAGTATCTGTTAACAATCTTAGCAAAATACTCACAGTTGAGTACATAAGGTCAATTTCATTATTATTATTATTATTATTATTATAAAGTATTTTCAATGGATCAGTTTTGAGCTCTATTTAAAGTTGATATATATATATATATGTATATATATATATATATATATAATGTTCACAGACACACACACACACACACACACATCTGAGCCCCTTACACCCTTCTTCAAACTATCACCATCACCCATCATTTCTCTATCACTGAAAACCTCTATCACCTGCCTAACTTATCTTTCTCATTCAGAACCATTTCACTTGATATCCATCCTTCTGTATCCACATTTTACATTGGTCACCAAATTATCTCCCCTCCTTTACCACCATGTACTTTTCACTCCCCCATCCATGTACTGAACCTACCTCTCCCCTCACACTCTTGCAACCTATCCAACCGCACATTATCTCCCTTTTTCTCAGCCTTCTGTCTACTGTAGCTTCATTAATACTTTGCTGCCCTTCATCCTTTTTTTTGCACTGTCAGTCATCACTTGCTCTCCCCTACCTCCCTGTAACTCATGTATCTTTGATCAACCCACCTCCTATCTACCACTTCATCCATCCCTCAACACTAACCAATCTCTCCAGTCATGACCTACACTTCCCAACTTTACTTCCTATTTGTCATGGCTTCACATTTATTCTTCATTCGTTATCAACACTGGGTTAACCATTATGTAAAATAAGCAAATGCTTAGAGCATCAAGGGAAGAGGTGGGGCACCACACAAATGGTAAATGGTTTACAACCAACAAAGGGAAATCACTTTAAACTTGCTAAGATGGTATTCAAAGTAGTTTTTTTATGCTCGGAAATATAATTTGGAAAGTATTCATGGTGTCACAGTAAGGGTCTGATTAAAGATTTGGCAATAGGCGTAGGAGTAGCTGCGTGGTAAGTAGCTTGCTTATGAACCACATGGTTCTGGGTTCAGTCCCACTGCGTGGCACCTTGGGCAAGTGTCTTCTACTATAGTCTCGGGCCGACCAAAGCCTTGTGAGTGGACTTGGTAGACGGAAACTGAAAAAAGCCCATTGTATATATGTATGTGTGTGTGTATACGTTTGTGTGTCTGTGTTTGTCCCCCACCAACATCGCTTGACAACCAATGCTGGTGTGTTTACGTCCCCGTAACTTAGTGGTTCGGCAAAAGCGACCGATAGAGTAAGTACTAGGCTTCCAAAGAATAAG
>NC_069005.1:21002185-21009919 GCF_001194135.2 Octopus bimaculoides | reverse complement strand
GGCCACAGTCAAATGACTAAAACAAGTAAAAGAGTAAAGAGTAATTAAAAAAGTAGAAAACTTTTCAAATATAAAATAAATTGGAAGTATACAGAAATAAACATTATTTTCCATCAATAACATTAATAACTGTTTCGATTCATTTTGAAAAATGAAAATTTATTTTATGGTTTATTATCGTTTATATTTTGAATTACATACCTATGGAGGGCACCAAAGTCTTTTAAGTGCTTAGGGCCTCTGTGGGTCTTTATCGAACCCTGTTCATTATATTTACCCTAACACTCATTTCTCATCTCTATCCATCCCCCACCTTCTCTATACTCCCTTGCAATTTCTACTCTCCCACTATCCCTGTTCTTTGCTCCTCATTCACCTCATTACCTTGGAGTCCACCCAGGATCAATGTTACAAAGCTGGGATTTTGCATTACCTTTACATTCCATCCTTCACTCATAATTCTCTCTCTCTCTCTCTCTCTCTCTCTCTCTCTCTCTCTCTCTCTCTCTCTCTCTCTCTCTCTCTCTCTCTCTCTCTCTCTCTCTCTCCCTCCCTCTCTTCTTGAGCTGGGGTGCATGTATGTGTGTCTTGAATGAAGATTAGAGATGAACTGTGTATATGTGGGCATGTTTTTGAACTTACACTACTTTTCATGTACGCATAGATATGTATGCTTAGATGTATAGACATATGCATATGTCAGTAGGTGTTAGTAAATAAAAAAAACTATGTATGACTGTGGTTGTGTGTGAGCATGATGCATGCATGTTTGAATAAATAGGTACAAACAGCTATTTCCACACTGATAACTTATCACCAGTATTTTATCTCTCTTTCCAGACCCACCCGAGTTACTCTTGTTCTCTCTTCAATAATATGCATTGCCATGTGGCTCCTTTGCAGCAAAAAACCTTGTTCTGCTCTCTTGTACTTTAACCTCTCATCTCCTAGCATAAAACCACCTCTATCTCTCTACTACAACCCCACTCAGTTGAAGGAGATTTGGGGATTTTAGTGTTTAAGCTGTATATCAACTTCAAATATGCTGGTGCCAATACTCTCCATAAAGTGGTTGGTATTTTGAAGGGCATCCAGCCATAGAATCCGTGCAAAGTAGACAATGGAACGCAATACAACGTTTAGACCATTGGCATGGAAGATGGATGAGAAAAGATGATGTATCATCGCCATCATCATTGAGTGTTTGTTTTCCATGCTGTCATGGGTTGGATGGCTGGTCAGCCAGAGAGCTTCTGAGTTTCCAGTTGGCATGGTTTCTATGGCTAGATACCCTTCCTAGCACCAACCACTTTGCGGAGTGTATTTGGTGGTGTTCGTGTGACACTGGCACAAGTGCTTTATGCTTTATACATGGCTCTGACACAGATGCCTTTCACATGGCACCAGTGTGGGTGCTCTTTGTGTGGCACTGGCACAGGTGCTATTATATGTGGCACCAGCACAGACACTTTTTTACACGGTACCAGAATGGGTACTTTCTTATATGGCAGCAGCACAGGTGCTTTTTACATGGCACCAGTATGGGCACTATTATACTTGGCACCAGCACAGGTGTTTTTTGTGTGGCACCAGTACAGGCCCTTCTTTTACATGGCACTGGCAGAGGTGCTTTCTTACATGGCACCAGCACAGGTGACTTTTATGCTTTTTATATGGTACCAGGACCTGCAAGCCCACAAGAAAAGGACATCTCAGCAGAGAGACTGAGTCGGTGGGGGCAATATGGTTGTAAAGGATATGCCTGAATCACCCTCATCATAATCATTTGATATCTATGTCCCATGTTGACATGGGTTGGACATACCTGGTGCAGGCATAGCTATGTGATAAGAAGTTTGTTTCCCAACCACATGGTTTTGGGTTCAGTCCCACTGCGTGGCACTTTGGGCAAATATCTTCTATTATAGCCTTGGGCCAACCAAAGTCTTGTAAGTGAAATTGATAGAGAAAAACTGAAAGAAGCGGTTCATGTGAGTGTATTTGTATATGTGTGCATGTGTGTGTTACTCTCCTTACCTTGGCATTAAGTGATGATCATAAACTAGCATCACTGTCATGCATGTGGTGTTTTTCATTTCCAGTCTGGCCATGGAGAAATTTTACCTTGCTTGGAAACAAGTGAGTGTTAGTGACAGGAAGGGTATCCTGCTGTAGAAAATCTGCCTCAAAAAATTCTACCCAACTCATGCAAGCATGGAAAAATTGATGTTAAAATGATGATATATATTATGTGATTGATTTGTTCACCAATAAAAAATACATCTGAAACCACGGTAGTAAAACTCAATCCATCTGTGTTATTGTTTATACTTCACCACATTCAGAACCGTCCCTGCACTGATCAAAGCCTTGGATTTGGTAGGCAGAAACTGAAAGAACTCCATCATGTGTGTGTGTGTGTGTTTGTTCCCCACCACTGCTTGACAATCGGTGTTGGCATGTCCCTGTAACTTACCAGTTCAGAAAAAGAGATCAATAGAATAATTATCAGGCTTAAAAAAAAAAGGTACTGGGTTTGATTCATTTAACTAAAATTTCTTAAAGGTGGCGCTCCAGCATAGCCACAGTCTAATGACTGCAACAAGTAAAAGATGTGTGTGTATGCATATGTATGTATAAGTATATACATATATGTATGTGTGTGTGGATATATATAGATAGATAGATACATACATACATATATACATACATACATACATACATACATACATACATACATACATACACACATACATACATACATACATACATAGAGAGGATTATATATGTACATATATCATCATTTTTTTTCTATACTAGCATGATTTAGATGGGTCCTCTCCAAAAACAGCTTCCCACCACTTGTTACATTCCTTTGTCATCTCTTGTGTGGGGTTCAGCTTCCTGAGATCATGAGATCAACCTTCACCACCTCAGCTCATATTTTCCTTAATCTTCCTCTTACATTATATCCATCTGCCCTCCTGTCACTTCTTGACTGATCTGTCATCTTCTATATCTATTATATGTCCATATCAGTGCAGCTGTCCTTCCTGCATACTAAAGTTTATTCCTCTCAAACCCAGTTCCTCTTACTGCTTATCTAAGCCTTATCTTCATGCACATTAACATTTTACATCCAGCAGATCATACTCACTTCGTTTCTCTCCAACTTTTACACTTTTTTCTTTATATTTTATATTGTAAAACAGATATATTTTATAAGATATGATTTAATAAAATAACTTATGTACTTTTTTATAACTTTCGGCAAATCTTTGAAAGTTTCATATTTGTACAGAGCTGTCAATGAGAGTTACATTGATTTCTGACACAGACACCAGACTACAAATTCTAGTAGTTGAATATAGCTAGTTACACTAATTTTATCAACTGCAGGAGGATGTAAGGCAAGATGACTTTACTGTAGCACAAAGCCAGAAGTTTGTGTAGCTCCATTTATTTTTAGTTAAGCCATAAGGCCGTAAATGTACCTCAGTCGAAACATTTACTGGTGCACAGCCTATAGGCCATCCTCTATATTCAGTGCCCACATCTCACAATCAAACTATTTTGTAATTATTTGTTAAAAAGGATTTACTCTTTTACTCTTTTATTTGTTTCAGTCATTTGACTGTGGCCATGCTGGAGCACCGCCTTTTAGTCGAGCAAATCGACCCTAGGGCTTATTCTTTGTAAGCCTAGTACTTATTCTATAAGTCTCTTTTGCTGAACCGCTAAGTTACGGGGACATTTTTTATTTATTTATTTATTTATTTTTAATCAGGACTGAAGATTTTGGAAGTTCAATGTGAAATATAAATAACAAACATATGATTTTTACTTTTAAATGAAATATTGAATCTGCTCCTCCAATACAACGAAAGGTAAGTAAATATAATTGTGTTTACATGTGACATTTATGTGACAATACATTTGTAACTCCCTCCTAAACTCCAGAATCAGAAACCTTCGATTAGGGCTGATTTGGGACTAAACCACAGCAAGTACAGTTTTTATTGCACTTGTTACAGTTTAGTTCCATGTCAGCCCTGGTCCAGCAGGCTTATGATCAAAAGCTATCTTGGATTATACTATTTACAGCATCCTTTGCAATTTTTAAAATGTTAGAGAATAATTTAAAAGAAAAGCTTTAGCTGCTATTTCTACCAGATCAAGTGAGCAGCACCTGATCTTGCACTAAATACCCAATCCTTTATCCCTAAATTGGTAACCCCTCATGAATGCACCACCACCCTACTTACTAAAAAAAAAAAGCAGTTAAATCTACCTCAAAATCGCACCATCTTAAAAAGGAACATGTTTGATAATATGGTTCTGGGCTTACAGGACATAGGGAATGGCTTTGATCATAGTTTTATATAGTCATGGCTAATATAGAGCTAAACATCAACCTCTGGGGAGGAGGATCTTGGAAAAGTTATGCTCACCACTCCTCTCCACTTCAACTAACTTTATAAAGGTCTATAAAGAACTAGCTGCTCCCATTTCGTTGCACACTCATCACTAACATCCTTGGTCAAAGGCCATGAATTTCACAGTCTCACAATTTCCATTTCCTTCCTTTCTAGAATTACAAAAAACTTAGACAAATGCAATCATAAATTAGATAAAATTTCGTAGTTATTGTTGTTGGTTAGCCCCAGACATGGCTTCTGAGTGGAAATTTTACCAGGTGGTACCAAGTTTCTCTTGGGGATTGCTTCTTTCACAAAATGTAGATGTGTGTTTTCAATATATACAAGCATTTCCTGAGATTCCAGGAATTTCCTCAGCCAAAATATAATGTGCCATGAACCCAGAGCACTTGTCTGCCTTCTTTGAACAGGCCAATGATCAAAGGAGCTCCAACATGTGGCCATATTTGTTTCCTTTTTAAAACACAATGGTCTGATATGATGGAGATTTAGCTGCTGTTTTTAGCATGTGGAGTGACTGTGAGGAGAGTCCTTTGTTGTTTTTCCAATATTATAGTACTTTATAAGGCAGTGAACTGGCAGAATCATTAGCACACTAGGCAAGATGCTTAGTGGCATTTCATCTGTGCCTATGTTCTGAGTTCAAATTCTGTTAAGGTTGACTTTGCTTTTCACCCTTTTGGTGTCAATAAAATAAGTACCAGTTGAATGCTGGGGTTGATTTAATCAACTCGATCCCTGCCCCAAAACTACTGGCCTCATGTCAAGATTTGAAACCAATATCAGAGTACTTTATTCTGTTGGACACCTTAACTCATTTAGCAGTAATATTACTAAATAAGATAGGAACATATCTATAACTGCCATCTTGCTTACTAAAAGAATCAGATTTTCTTCTTAAGCAAGATAATAAATAATTGCTTTTTAATTAATTTTTCTCAAAATTAATTCCCCTTTTCTTTCAGGTGAATTTCATTTTGTAGACAACTTTTTGCATAATTTATTCTATACATTCCAAACTGAGTTTTAACCACAACATAGTCCTATACACCTTGTACTCCAAAATGATCATGGCTGAAACACTCTTTAATAATAAGTCAATTTGATCAAAACTGAACTATGTATACCAGTTATACTATATATTACATACTGTATATTATCTGCAGAGATCCTAAGACCAAGATGCCATGTAAAAATCTTTGGTGTGGGTGCTGGTACCACATAAAAATCACTGGTGATAGTGTTATGTAAAAGCACTGGTAACAGTGCCATGTAAAAAGCTTCCAGTACATTCAGTGGAGTGGCTAGAGTTAGGAAGGACATCCAGCTGTAGAAACCTAACCAAAGCTAGTGTGACCCTGGCCTTACTAGTTCCTGTCAAGCTGTCTAACCCTTGCCAGCATGGGAAATGGACATTAAATGTTGATGATGATGATGTATGTATATTTACAACTGGGAAATGAGTTTCTCCTCCACTGTTCGATATTAACTTGAACATATACATGTGTATGTACTAATCATACTGTCTACTAAACATATCATATATACATACATTATACATGTGTGTGATAAGTGTAGGTATGTACACACACATACACACACACTAGATATGCCAGTTATACTATATATTATATTGCTAGAAACATACTTTACATTATGGTACACAGCACTATATATTATATTGAATATTACATATAGCTTTTATATACTAGTTATACTCTAGATATACCAGTCATACTACCATTGATGTGACATATTAATATAATCCTACAATTCGTATGCTAGGTTTGGCATGCTGGTATGGCACTACTATTCTAGTAACATCTATATAATGTACTGATATGCCGTTATCATTGATGCGAAAAATTGATAATCAAAGCAACTAAATCTTCTCTTTAATTGTCTCTTCTAGAATGGAAGATATGACATTTATTAAGGTAATAGCCAATAACAGAGAATTCTACCTCTTCACTACAATTAAAGATGAGGGCTACGATTTGATTATAACAGATTGTCAAGACTTTTGGAGTGGATTCGGTAAGTATATTATGAACCTCTGTCATTTAAACAAACCATATCCAGCTCAAATATCTTATCTGTTTTATGTTAAAACCAACCAGATCTGATCTCTCTCACCTACCTTACAATGTCATTCCAAAAATGCAACAATCGCACTATTGAACTCTCAAAGCTATGAGATAATGCCTAATTAATTCAAAACAATGTGAACAAATAATCTGAATACTAATGGGTTAACCTAACAATGAGCAAATATCTAGGTCAGATGTGGTCAGAATAAATGCTAAAGTGTTGAGCTAGTATCTAGTGGTTAAGGTAGTGTCTAGTGTGAAGTAGATGAGAGGTAAAACTTGAAGAGTTTGATGTCAGTCTAACAAATGTAAGTTCAAAAATGTCCTGGTGATAAATAATAGCTGAATGATTGTACAGACAGGTTAACTAACAGCTGAGATCTGGGCGAGTTGATGGTTAGGTGAGCTGACACCTTGGTGAACTGGCAGTTGGGTGAAGTGATAGTAGGGTGAACACAGGTGAGATGAATTGGCAGTTGGATAGATTAACAGATAGGTGAACTCACTGTTGACTGAAATGATAGATAGATGAACTAAGAGTTATGTGACAGCTAGGTGAAATGACAAATGGAGCATTAGAATGAACAGCTTGAAAATTTAATGTATCTTTTCAGCAATATCAAGGTGTCCCACCTATAGTATCAAGGTCTTCTGATCTGGGATATCCATGTGTTACCTACTGTGATATTGTGGTATTCTTAATTGTTCTCAACAGTGAGACTGAGGGGTATTCTCTTATTATATCAGGGTACCCTCCCTGCCATATCAAAATCAAGACATCAAAGATGCTCTTTTAAGAATTTCAAAATGTTTTCTCTCTGTGATATCAATGTGTTTTCTGTGTACTATCTAGGTATTCACTGTATGATATTGAAGTATCCCTGTGTGATATTGAAGTGTTCCTGTGTGATACTGAAGTATACCCTCGATAATATTGATGCATCAGGTGTCTTCTTTTTGTTATCAAGATGTTCTAACTTCAAAATTGAGGTGTCCTTCCTATGATATCAAAATGTCATCTGTGTGTAATATTGTGATGTTCCATGGATATGATATCACAGTCTTCCCTCTCCATGTCAAACTATTTGTTTTGATAAGGCTGAAGGAAAATTGAGCTGTTAAGTAAAACATTAGATTCTAAATTTTTGCATTGAGTTCCCTTCTGTTCAAATTATATATATGTATGTATATATATATATATATAT
>NC_069005.1:20995795-21001695 GCF_001194135.2 Octopus bimaculoides | reverse complement strand
ATATATATATATATATATATATATACACACACGCGCACATATATCCTTTAAGTTCGTTTATGAGAAACGTTTTAAATATGTTGTGTGGGGTGAGTCATATTGTCTTAATGCCTTTGAATATGGATATAAAAGTTCCTATTCTATTATGCTGGCTACAGCCTAATGATGCCAACTGGCAAAGTCTATAGCTTGAAGAAATGAATGCATGAACATGATCTACTTAATGTCCATGGATACGACAGACTGCACTGTGGTATCCATGAACATACAGACTTTGATCTTAAGAAACATGAGCTGTGAAAACACACGTAGTGATGCATTAAAATATTTATAAATTCAATGCAAGAATTATTATTATTATTATTATTATTATTGTTATTATTATTATTATTATTATTATTATTATTATTACCATATATATATGTTGTTATGTATGTATGTATGTATATAATTAAATTGTGTGTGTGTGTAAATATATATGCTAATATTTCCTATTATTTCCAGTGTTGAAGAATGACAGCAATAATCGATGTTCAGATTTCCTACCATTAACCAGAATATCTTATCAGGACAGAAGTTTTAGCTATGAAATAGATCATTTTTCTAACGAAAAGATTCTATTCAGGTGGAAGGAGGAAAATGCAGCCGAAGATCTCAAAGTAAGTTCCAAAAGACACCAACAGATGATGATGCAGAAAATATCATCATAATCATCATCATTGTCATCCTCATCATTGTCATCATCATCATCATTATCATTATTATTATTATTATTATTGCGAACTGGCAGAATCATTATTACTTCAGACAAAATGCTAGACAACATGTCTTCTGGTTCTTTATATTCTGAGCTCAAATTCTGCCATGGTTGTCTTTGCTTTTATCCTTTTGGGGTCCACAGAAGAAATACTAGTTAAGCACTGGTGTTGATGTAATCAACTTACTTCTCACTCTTATATGTGCAAAAAACAAATTTCCCAAATATATTATCTTCCTACTTTATCAACATACAGATAATACCACAGATCAAACACAAATAAATACAAACCCTAGCTGAACAGGCTATAAAAACATCAGCAATATTCACTTTTTACTGTGAATACTATCAATGGTAGTATAAAAAGCCTAGCTGGTGAAAGTGATCCATATCCCTCTTCTAAGTTCTTTAACTACACTTCATTTCATTTTCACTGAGTCCTCTTTCTTTACATGTGTGTGAGTGGTGTGTTTGTTACTTTGTTCAATCTAACACATGGAAACAACCAAAAATCAATTTTACCTAATCAGAAACAGGATTTGAAAGCTGGCATTTTCTGCATGATAGCTGTCAATCACAAAATGAAAGCAAAATCATTAGGAGGAGAAATTTTTATTAAACAAGCAAAAGCAAAGCATTACAATGACCAAAGTTGTAAGAACTTCTGAAGTTTTAATGAAGAAAGTCATGTGAAACAGTTGAACAGACATGTAAGTAATTTAAAGCAGAAAAAAATCCTCAACAAAGTCTTTTGGTGAAAAATTTCACAAATCTGTCCTGATCAAGAGGCCTATCTGTTGGGGAAGGCATGCTCTGACATGGACTAAATAAAAATTTATATAAGACATTCTATTGTAAAAATTGCCTGGCAACAACGGGCTATTCAGCTAGTATATATATATATATATATATATATATATATATCATCATCATCATCATCATCATTTAACGTCCGCTTTCCATGCTAGCATGGGTTGGACGATTTGACTGAGGACTGGTGAAACCAGATGGCTACACCAGGCTCTTTCAAATTACCGGAGTCCATTGCTCTATTCATGGCAACGTATAACTGGCCATGTGTAAACATCGGAGTCAGTGAAAATACACCTACACGATCTAAAGTCTGGCTCAGTACCTTTTTTGGTGTGGATGAGCGAGCGAAATCTTTAGGAGTCTGCCCATCTACAATGGGAAATAAAGGAATAGTATCGCAAATCCAAACCTTCTAAATTCATGAACTATACAGGGAGAAATCCAGAGTTAATCCTTCATCGCTGGAATTTTAACAGAAAAAACTCAAAGGTGATACAAAACTCAATATCGGTAATTGTTCATACACCGATTAAAGATGAGCCAAAGCCATCACAATCTTTCCTTTATAAAGCTATCCTAAACTAAAACTTTCGTGTATAGTATAATTCAGTGAAGTAAGTTGACTTACTTCCCTTTACCTCTTTTATTAATTATCTCCCCCTTAATTTTTATTTACTTTTTTTACGCCTGTAAACTGAACAATTGCTCTCAATATCCACTAAATACTCATACTTTTCCACATGTTTTTGCTAAAAACGTTCCTGATTATCTCCTTCGGTCCAGCCATTTGACTGTGAACAGGGAACAGACACACAGACGGGCATAATGCCCATTATAGTAAGATTTATCAACATCAGTTGGTTGACACTGCTAAATAAAACTGCATGTAATTTTAGAACATTCTATATATAGCATTTAAGAAAAGGAAGGTTATTATTTTTATTTTATCAAAAGATACAAAGAAAGAAGAGGAATAACTGTAGTCAGGATATTTAAGAAGAATGGTTAATTCAACATCTAAACTGTCATAGATCAAAGGATATTTCAACTTAATGATGATAAACAGACTGTGATTTGGTTAATGAGAAATAGCTGTGTGTAACAATTTACTCATACACACACACATCATGCTCACACACACCCATAGACATATATAACTTTTTATTTATTCACATCTACTGACATGTATATATGTTCATATGTCTAAGCATACACATCCACACATATATGAAAAGTAGTGTAAGTTCAAATACACACCCATATGTATACAGATCCTCTCTATCTCTTCATTCAAGACACGTGTACATGCACCCCGACTCAAGAAGAAAGAGAGAGAGAGAGAGAGAGTATTATGAGTGAAGGATGAATGTAAATGTAATCCAGCTTTGTAACAATGATTTATTTTGTCTGAGGAGTAATTAAATGCACAAGTGCCTGTGGAATACTCAACCGCTTGCAAAGCAATAGAAGATGGATTCTGTAATTCAAAGAGCTAGTCTCACATTTAGTGCCAAACTGATTTGGAAAGAAGATTGCAATAATTAGTCTGTTGAATACTCAAACATTGACACTGTTATACAATGAGTAGATGGTTCCATTAATCAAACTCTCCATCAAAACTGATGGAAGAATCAAAGAACTGAGCACTGAGGTGGCCAAGATAAAATAAAAAACTCATATTCTTTTGTTTATCACCACTTTAACATGGCCGTTGCGTATGAACCAATGTTACAACTATTTTAACCCCAGAAAGACACTTCCTTCAGTTGGTTATCGATGCAATCTGCTGCCTTGTTGGGGGCCAGCTTTCAAGGGTTTTTAATTATTCGTGTCAACTTCAGTACCTATTACAATCTGGTACATATTTTATCAATTTCTGCTTCTTGAATAAATAAATGTCACTTTCTTTATCATTAACGTACTTTAATTGTCACACTTTTTGTATTAACTCACTGACTCTGAAACAGTTGCTCAGCCTAGAGCTATGATAAGAGGACACTTGCTCAAGGTACTCTGCAGTTGGATTAATTCCAGAACCATATGGGTGCCTGTATTTATACTAGGGATGTTAAAATGAAATATTGTGGCACATAAAATACACCATTTTGAGCGTGGCCATTGCCAGTACCGCCTGACTGGCCTTCGTGCCGGTGGCACGTAAAAGCACCAACTACACTCTCGGAGTGGTTGGCGTTAGGAAGGGCATCCAGCTGTAGAAACTCTGCCAAATCAGATTGGAGCCTGGTGTAGTCATCTGGTTTCACCAGTCCTCAGTCAAATCGTCCAACCCATGCTAGCATGGAAAGCGGACGTTAAACGACGATGATGATGATGATGATGATGATGATTAGTATATCTTGTTTTGATGTAGTTTTTTACTAATCTTTTCTTTTTTCCAACCTTTTCTACTTCAGTTTATTCTTGGTTCAGCAACACTTTCTAAAATCGATGACATCAGGTGTATGACGCAGAGAATTTTTGACCATTGTGTAAATATGATATCGAATATAAACCAGGAAGTAACGTCAGTGAAGAAAGATAAAGATATGTTATTACAAGAGAAAGCTGATACACTCAAGGTAATATCTCATTTTGACATCTCACATGTGTTGTTGTCATTGTTGGTGTCGATAAGCCACAAATTCAGCTCGTATTGAGCAGACTTATAACCAAAGACGTTCCAGCTTTGACCATTCCATCATATTTATTGATAATTTCATTATTCAACATATCCTTCCACTTTTAGGACATTAAACTATAATTTCAAGAGCAATTTGGCTTCTATTTCTAACAACTATGACCATTCTATCATGTATCATTCCATCGTGTATCATTCCATCATTCAATGTATCCTTCTATTTTTAGGACACTAGGCTGTAATTTCAAGAGCAATTTGGCTGCTATTTTTAACAGGCATAGATACTACCTCATTTTATCATATACTTTGCACATTTACGATCGCACTGAGTGCTCCAATTTTGGACTGTAGTAACCTTTGTAACCTTAACTAACTAGCTCTACAGATATTATTTGTCTAAGGGGTTGCTGTGGTTTAACCCCCAGGTCAGCAGTGTAAAAACCATGATCAAATATGTTCAAGTGGTGACCATCCTGTCTTTTATTTAGACATAGAATATCTAGGACCACACTATATAGTGTTCTTCTTTTCTTTAAAGACAAGGGTTATAATTTGATGGACTTGTTATTTTTAGCAGGCCAAGTTACCCTATAGAGCAGGGGTTTCTCAACCATTGTTAATCTGTGGACCCCTTTCCAATGTTTAAAAACTAGTTTTATAGAAACTTCTTTCAAAATTCCTATTTTGTTTTTCGCACATTCCCTTGTATAGGTTGAACTATGCAAAGTGTTAGGGAAAGAAACCTAGCTGTTTCTTGCAATACGTACCAACATATACACCTAAAGCACAATTTTTTCAGGGACCCTTAAAGTACTATTGTAAATCCCAAATGTAGTATTTTGTTGTGTGGACCCCAAAAATCTTATAAAGACCCCAGCTGAGAAACACTGATCTGGAGGCTTTGTACGTGGAAGATGCCCTGAAGTAATATGCACTAACATGCACCAGATATAGATTCTTTTCTATTGCCCCTCCCCACTCCTGTTCTTTGCCTTATCCCATCAACACAACCCTTACCCTTGCCAATTACTCCCTACCAGGCTTCACCCCAGGTGACGTTGCACCATACATCATATTACTGCTTCTTTCTTCCATCCAGCACCCTTGGTTCTTCTGAAGGCATTGCTCTTTTGAGCCTTCTAATGACATTACACAAACCATCATGATACATGTAACTCTGTTCTGATATTGAGATGGCTTCCAATCATCCATGTCAGCTAAGTGTTTCTTCAGCACAACTTTAATCTTTATGCTCTCCTATGCCATCACATATTCATGAATACACCAAGATCTTCTTGAAAAAAGAAACATAAAAAAATCATCAAATTTAGTCAGAACACCTTATGTGTGTGTGTGTATCATCATCATCATCATCGTTTAATGTCCATTTTCCATGCTGGCATGGGTTGGACGGTTCGTCTGGGGTCTGGGAAGCCAGGAGGCTGCACCAAGCCCCAATCTGATCTTAGCAATGTTTCTACAGCTGGATGCCCTTCCTAACGCCAACCACTCGGAGAGCATAGTGGGTGCTTTTTACATGCCATCGGCACAGGGGCCAGAGGAGCTTGCATCGACCACAATCAGATGGTGCTTTTTATGTGCCACTGGCACGGAAGCCAGTCAAAGCGGCACTGGCATTGGCCATGTTCGGATGGTGCTTTTTACATGCTACCAGCATGGGGCTCACAACTA
>NC_069005.1:20994100-20995785 GCF_001194135.2 Octopus bimaculoides | reverse complement strand
ATGTTCGGATGGTGCTTTTTACATGCTACCAGCATGGGGCTCACAACTACAATTTCCATTTGATTTGATTTTGATATTGCTGATGTTGATGTACTTGACTCAACAGGTCTCCTCAAGCATGGCATGTTGCCCTATGATCCAAAGTACTTTGAGTGGGCTGGTCATGTGACACTGGTGTAGGTTACAGCTGTGGGCTCACTTTATTTGCCGGGTCTTCTCAGTCACAGCACATCTCTAGAGGTCTCGGTCTTTTGTCATTGCCTCTGTGAGACCCAACGTTCGAAGGTCATGCTTCACCACCTCATCCCATGTCTTCCTGGGTCTCCCTCTGCCCTGGATTCCTTCCACTGTTTGGGAATGGCACTTCTTCACACAGCTCTCCTCGTCCATCCACAGTACATGACCATTCCAGCCCAGTTGTCTGTCTTGCACACCACATTTGATGCTTCTTATGCCCATTTCTATCTATGAGATCCACTCACAAGGCTTTGGTCAGCCCGAAGGCTGTAGTAGAAGATGCTTGCCCAAGGTGCCACACAATAGGATTGAATCTGGAACCATGTGGTTGGGAAGCAAGCTTTTTATCACACACCCACAATGTGCCTATATTGATGTATTGATGTATTTTGTTTTCCAGCGTTTAGATAAACTTGTTGGTACCAAAGAGACAATGGAACAGGAGCTGTATTCCAAGGTAATGGATTCATCAAAAGCTTTCTTTCGAAAAATTTCATTTATTTGTTTATGTATTAATTAGGAGATTAAAGAATTTTTTTGTGGCCCCCATGGCCATAGGTTATGTAGGAAATGGTGGCAAGGTATTCTCATTGATTTGCTCTTTATTTTGTGTCTAAGGCTTTATGTTATGAAATGACCTGACAAAGCTGACATGAATATATTATATGCTTGGGAGTCTTATATATATATATATATCAGGCTGAATAAAAAGTAAGCAATGTTTTGAAATATGAAATTCATCACAATATATTTCAACAATGCAGAAATATTATTCATCAAAGTAAGTACCATTACAATCAACACATTTTTGCCAACAAATTACAAGTTTGTTTTTTCCGGTATCATAAAAATCAGGAGTTCTGGAGATGATGAACTCTTTGAATGCACTTTCAGCATCGCTTTGATTTTTGAACTCCTTCTCTCGCAGGAAACCATCAAGGTGCTTGAAAAGTGGTTGTTGCTAGGGGAAAGGTCTGGGGAGTAAGCTGGGTGGGGAAGGACTTCTTAGCCAAGTTCCCTCAACTTCTGGAGCATCATTATGAAACGTGTGGTTGAGCATTGTCATGAAGAATGATTGGCCCTCTTCTCCTCACCAGTCTGGGATGGAAGAGTAGCAGCTTTCCGTTCAATTTGGCAATTTCGTGGGAATGTGTTTCTGCAGTAATGGTTTTTCCAGGTTTTAAGAAGTTATAGTGGATGAGTCCAGCAGTGCACCACCAAACAGTCACATTTCGTTGATATCGCGAGCAGTTTCAGCTGTTTTACATCCTTTTTTGAAGTTGAATAGCAGAATATCACGCTTTGACAGTTCCATTTCTGATGATTGTAACAACGGTGAAAAAAATATCAATGTTAATTTATTTGGGCAAGTCTATGTCTGTATTATCAGACAATTGCAAGAATATGTTTTAAAAAAATTCAAAATGCTGCAAAAATCCAGTACTATA
>NC_069005.1:20993032-20993812 GCF_001194135.2 Octopus bimaculoides | reverse complement strand
GTTTCTTTTTTATTTCCTAAACCTTCTTTGATTTTTTCATTAGTTTATTATTATTATTCATTTCCTTAAGTAGTGCAATAAATTGTGTTCAATTAAAAATTACTTAGAAAAAAATATACCATAAAAGTTATTAAATGCAAAAAGGGCGTCACTTCTGCTGCACCCTGTATGTATATGTATGTATGTATATATATATATATATATATATATATATATATATACATACATACTGGAAAATGTGTGAAATCCTTGGTACAGTTAGGTATATTTGAAAAAGGAAAACAATGACTTCACTGGTAGTTCTAATTTAATTTTCTAATAATATAATTTTACAGTTTGGTTTTTAGATGTAGTAAGTTCTTTGTTAACTTCAGTGGGGACATTTTTTAAAGACTCCTTCTTAACTTTTCTGGAGAACTTTCTCTCGCATTCGTTGGTGGTAATTGTCAATCTGATCTTAACCTGAGATTAGTTTGACAATCACCACTGACGAATTCAGGAGAAAGTTTTCCAGAAAAGTTAAGAAGGAATCTTTAAAAAATCTCTCCACTGAAGTTAACAAAGAACGTACTAGATCTAAAAACCAAACTGTAAAATTATATTATTAGAAAATTAAATTGATTAGAACTACCAGAGAAGTCATTCTTTTCCTTTTTCAAATATATATATATATATATATTTTGTCTAAAAGGTACAGTATTATACGTTATGACGTTTTGAGTCTACACTTTTCAACAGAAAGGATTGAGAGGAAAAAAAAAAGGGAAAGAGAACTAAAAG
>NC_069005.1:20977946-20993022 GCF_001194135.2 Octopus bimaculoides | reverse complement strand
CTGAACAGGCAAAACATGTGGAATCACTTTAGAGCAGGGGTTTCGCCACCATTTTTTATCTACGGACCCCTTTCATTGCCATTTTATTCTGGTGGACCCCCACAACTATTCGATGTTTAAAAACTAGTTTTATAGAAACTTCTTTCAAGATTCCTCTTTTATTTTTCACACATCAACTTGTGTAGGTTGAACTACGTAAAATGTTAGAGAAAGAAAATTTTTCCAACGGCCCTTAAAATACTATTGTGAATCCCCAGTTTACTATTTTGTTCTGTGGACCCTCAAAAATCTTATATGAACCCTCAGGGGCCATATAAACTCCAGTTGAGAACCACTGCTTCAGAGCATGGAACTTATAATTCAAACATAATTGCAGAGTTGTTAGAGTCAATAAGGGATTAAGAAGTTGTGTATAGCTTCTTAATCACTCTAACAACTCTGCAATTATGTTTGAATTATAAATTCAATGCTCTAATTTGATACCACATGTTTTGCCTGTTCAGTGTTTGTTCTTTTCAAATACAAAGTGTTCAAAAAGTCTCTCCGCAATAAGTATTTTATTGCAAAATAAATATTTTTAAGATGGTGTAAAGACTACAAAAGAATATATATTAGACTTTACAAGACTTTAAAAAACTTTATAAGAAGTGTTGAAAGTGTCATCCTTCATTTTTCAATACATAAGTTGACTCTTTTACAAAATATTTTGAAATACATCTTGGAGAGTCTGATGTGGCGTGGACCGTGTGAAGGTTATGATTGTGTCTTTTAGCTCACTAATGGTTTTCGGGTGATTCTTGTACACTGATCCTTTACTTGCTCCCCAGAAAGAAAAGTCTGGTGGTGTTAAGTCAGGCGATCTTGGTGGCCAAAATCCCTTCAAAATTATCCGTTCACTGAAAATCTCTTGAGGTAGTGCCATAGTGATGCACAAAGTATGTGCTATAGCTCCATCTTGCTGAAAGTATGCATTATTAATTTCACTTTCACTGAGTTGGCCTACAAATGGATAGACAATATTTGAGCAATATTTCTCAGTGTTGATGGTGTCTTCAAACAATATCGGTCCCACAATATGCTTTCTCGAAATTGCTATCCATATTCCAACTTTTGCGGGATGCAGGAGTCGCTCATGCATCGCATGTGGATTCTCAGTGCTCCATTACCTTGTGTTTTGCGAATTTATGTGTCCCGACAGATGAAGCCAAGTCTCATCAGTGTAAAAACACCCATCCAGCACTTCTATGCCTTTTTCGGCAACAAAGTTTTGGAACCAATAACAATAATGAAGCCTTTTAGCATTATCCATAGTCTTCAATTCTTGAATGGCCAGCACTTTGTATGGAAAGAAATTTAATTTCTTTTTTACTGCCATGTAAGCACTTCCTAGGCTAATTTCCGTTTCCTGTAACAATTTGTGTAAGGACTTTGATGGGCTTTCCAACAGTTTATCAGAAATATTGGAGAGTGTTTCATCTGAAAGAACACTAAGCCTACCGCTTCTTGCTGTGTCTTCACTGAGCCTGTGTTTCTAAATTTTCTTATCAAATCCCATAAAGTGTCACGATATGGAACAACAGTATTTGGAAAAGTTTCACTGAACTTCTATGTATTTGTTTCCAGCTCGAAACAATCATTCAACTAAAAACATATATTCTTAAACGGTTCGCATGTTGACATGCTGAAGGGTACACAATGACTGAGGTACAATGGCTGATGCTCGGCCACTCATGCAGTAATAGTCCAGCTGTGCATGCACAGGATGAAAAAGAATCACTGCAGAGAGACTTTTTGAACAACCTGTATATAACTACCACTCAAGGATGAACCACTTATAGCCATCCATTGCTAGGCAGCTACAACACCACTTTTGTTTTAGTCACAGTTCAAGTCAAAGCACTTATTGTATACATATGTATTACATTACGTCATTAGACATAATTTTATCTGTAATCTATATATGTATATAGAATTATATATAAATAAATAAATAAATAATCATAAATATATAGGGATTGACAGTAACCTGCTTCTCCAACATACTGAGAATTCAGAAATAGCAGCCAAAGAACTACTGATTCCAAAACTACAAATTTTACTCTAAATTGATAGCGATATTTTTGATACACACAGAACAAAAAACAGTAGAGAAGAGTAAAAAAACCACTTGCCTTTAGTTAATTTAGTACGATCGTTTCACAGTTAAGAGCAAAGAATACTCCATTCTGATCTTCAGCTAAATATTCTAATAAATTTGCTAATGTCTAAATAACTCACATTAATTTTGACCATGCGACATCAAGACCACGTGAGGCAGACGTTAAGAAATTTATTGGCCAAGATAGATAGATAGATAGACAGACAGACAGACAGACAGACAGACGGACAGACATATATGGAATGTTTATATGGTTAGTGTGTGTGTATATGCATTTATATTCTCTATATTTATATAAACTAATGTATATTTTGCAGTTCTTGCTTGTTCTAAATTCCAAAAAGACTGAAATTTCGACACTTCGTGAAAAAGGTGAGAATACATATTTGACTTAGCACCTATTGTACATTATCATGTTTAACGCCACCACTGCCTGCTCAAAGGCCATTGCTCAGTTTTCTTACCAATATTAAGACAAGACACTTCCAGTTTCTCCTCAGCCTGGAAGGAGGAGAATGGTCTAGGAAGGTCAAGAACACTGCCGCTCCTTCCATTACTATCATAAACCTATATAAAATGTACTTTGTTTCAGTTTTGTAGTTGACGTAGAAGGCATCTTTTACTCTTTTACTAGTTTCAGTCATTTGACATTGGAGCACTGCCTTGAAGGGTTTTAGTCAAATAAATCGACCCCAGGACTTATTCTTTGTAAGCTTAGTACTTATTTTATCGTTCTCTTTTGCCGAACCACTAGGTTATGGAAACCTAAACATACCAACACCTGTTGTCAAGCAATAGGCAGGGGACAAGCACAGACACAAACACATACACACACACACACACCCACACAAATACAACTAGCTTCTAGTTTACCAAATCCACTCACAAGGCTTTGGTTGGCCCAGAGCTCTAGTAGAAGATATTTGCCCAAGGTGCTATACAGTAGGACTGAACCTAGAACCATGCTGGGAAGCAAGCTTCTTACTACATAGCCACGTCTGTGCCTATTTGTAATATTTGACTTTTTCTGTTTCTAATCCATTGCCTTAAATAAGATATGTCTTTTGATGTTTGGAATGAAATACCTGGGTTTACATCCTTTGTACCAAGTGGTGGTAGTAGTAGTAGTATTGGGTTTTTATTCCAGTGATATGGAATAGCACAGATTGTGATGGTACTGGTGGTTGTGGTGGTGTGGGTGTGCATGCCTACTACCTGTATAATGTTCAAAAAGAAATCCTAAAACTCAAGATCTTTTTCCTTTTCAGTAAAAGATTTAGAATCCAAAGATTTGAAGACGTCTGAAGAGTGTGAAGAGGTCGATTCAGACATGGAAACATCTCCTTCTAGCAGGTAACATTCTTCTTGTTGTTGTTGTTGTTGTTCTTCTTCTTCTTCTTCTTCTGCTTCTTCTTCATCTTCTTCTTCTTCTCCTTCTTCTTCTTCTTCTTCTTCTTCTTCTTCTTCTTCTTCTTCTTCTTCTTCTTCTTCTTCTTCTTCTTCTTCTTCTTCTTCTTCTTCTTCTTCTTCTTCTTCTTCTCATGGGACTTTGTTCAATAATTGTTGAACGATGTCTCTCTCAACATGGTAGCCTGATTAACCCACATATAAAGAATATTTATCCACCAATATGGTGTTGAGCAATCATTCCCATTGTTCAGTATTAACACACACACACACACATGCACATGCATATACGTATGTATATATATACATATATTCATGTACATATATATATATTTCCCTTATGAGTTTTTTCACGCATGCTTCTTGATAAAATTCTTGTAAAAGATTTTATCCTATTATTGAATGAATATATATATATATATACATACATATATATATGTATCATAATCATCATCAACATCTGCTTTCCATGTTGGCATGGGTTGGATGGTTTGACTGGGGACTAGTGAGTCAGATGGCTGCACCAGGCTCCAATCTGATCTGGCAGAGTTTCTACAGCTGGATGCCCTTCCTAACACCAACCACTCCAAGAATGTAGTGGGTGCTTTTGCATGTCATTGGCACAAGGGCCAGTCAGGCAGTACTGGCAATGGCCACGCTCAAATGGTGTTTTCCACGTACCACCAGCACAAGTGCCAGTAAGGCGACACTGGTAACGATCACACTCGAATGGTATTATTTATATATATATATATGTATGTATATGCATTAGATCAACCCTAGTATGAAGCCGGTACTTAATTTATCGACCCCAAAAGGATGAATAACAAAGTCGACCTCAGCGGAATTGAACTAAGAATATAAAGACAGACAAAATACTTATTTCTTTATTGCCCACAAGGGGCTAAACATAGAGAGGACACATAAGGACAGACAAAGGGATTAAGTTGATTACATCGACCCCAGTGCATAACTGGTACTTAATTTATCAACCCCGAAAGGATGAAAGGCAAATTCGACCACAGCAGAATTTGAACTCAGAACGTAACGACAGACAAAATACCACTAACCTTCTTCACCAGCGCGCTAATGTTTCTGCCAGTTCGCCGCCTTATATATATCTTAATAATATTAAAAACTGTGTGTACCTGAAATATCTCAGAAATAGTATATTTTTTCTCAATTTTTTGTGCATATTTATTTTCATACATACCTTCAGCAGTGCAGTACAAATTTTTGTGATATTTGGACCTCTATTTATTAAGGAAAACAATTAAACGGAATTTTTGTTCGTTATTTATTGATGGAAAAATACATGGCTTCCATGACATCAACACACATACACACATGCAGAATACACACACATATAATGAATGTCATGGCGTGTCAATCAACACAAACACATGTCCGCTATCTGTGACATATACAAACACATAGTCTTCATAGTCTCTAAGTAAAAAACGTTGACTTTTTGACATACACAATATTTTAATCATTTAGAAATGTTCTTTCCCCCCGCAATCTCCTGACAACTGATGTTGGTGTGTATATGTCCCCTTAATCTAGTGGTCCAGCAAAAGAGACTGATAGAATAAGTACTAGGCTTACAAAGAATAAGTCTTGGGGTCAATTTCTTCGACTAAAATTCTTTAAGGTGGTGCTCCAAAGAAACATTGATTACAATACAAAACCAACAAGATCTAGGAGAGGGAAGGCCTTCCCTCAGGGAAACATATGACACAGTGAACCCACAGGGGAGACAGAAGAGAGGATGCCCTAAATATATCTGGAAGAAGGGTACTGAAGCAGAACTGAAAAAGTGGGGATCCAATTGAAGAGAAGCAGAGAGAGACAGCCCAGTGTTGAGAACAGCATCATCATCATCATTTGGGAAAAAGTTATTGATGGCCTCTGCTTCATACGTGAAGAGCTTAAGTAAGTAAAGTGATAATATGGCCTTAGTTGTACTGTATCTGAAAAATAGTGTAAGACAGGTCAAGTTAAGTAAAATCGCTGTCTTCCACACATACAGGCTTGTCTTTACAGGTGCTACCCGCGCCAGTGCTGCGTTAACACACCTGTGCTAGTGTTGCATAAACGTACTTATGATGGTAACATATGAAAGACACCCAGCACACTCTGTTAAGTGGTTGGCATTAGAAAGGGCATCCAGCCATAGAAACCATGTCACAACAGACAGTTGGAGTCTGGATAGCTCCTCGCTAGCCAGCTCCATGTCAAACCATCCAGCCCATGCTAACATGGAGACTGGACATTAAACAACAACGATGATGATGATGATGAGATGGCCATAGTTGGAACGTCTCTGACTCTAGAACTGTGAAGAGAGCAATGTAGTGTGTTTGTGGGATGAGAGTTGTCATATGTCAAAGCGTGAATCTTTGTCAGTCAGTGCAATGACTGTCTTACTTCTCATAAAATGTCAAAAATTAATCATATTTAAATTTTTTTCTTTCCAGTATATATGAACAAGAAACACAAATTGACGTAAGTGATTGAAAAAAAACATCCTTATTATTTCAATAATTTTTCCTCCAACGTTTCACACATGTCAATATTTCTTTCACGTTAGGGCTTCATGGTGTTTCATTTTATACATACATTTGTGTGTACATGTGTTATCAGTGATAACACACCAGTTATTGGGTATGACATCTTCCTATACAACCTCATCAACTATATAATTGACTAAGCTGTATCCTATTTTGCCAGATATTTTAAGCATCACAGTTGTAATTACTGGTAGACCAGGAGCTTTTCCTGCTTTCATATCCTTAATTGATTTACTTATCCATATGGCTGGTCCCAGCTTCTGTTAAGTCTACATTGGGAAGACTCTCTTTCTCCCATACATTACCCACTTTTAACATACTTTCATAGCAGCACTTCCATGCTGCTTTCTTTTGAGAATTACTAAGTATAAGTATGCCATTGTCCATACATACACCCTTCTCTATCACAACATCTTGATTATCTCTGATACACAGATAACTTGTTATCTTCGATTCAGTTTTCATGCCTATCTTCACCTGTAGTAATGAATATTAGGTAATGACCAAAGAGTAGAATCACAAATACAGGTGACAAAAACAGGGTTCCTCCAAAGGGTCTGTGGAGTATTGTTACTGGACAAGGTGTGTAGCTCAGAGAGTATCCTTTTAGCATTCAGATTACTCTCTCAAATGTAATCCTTATTTATTCATGTTGTTTTGAATTAATCAGGTATTATCTTGTAGCTTTGAGATTTCAAAGATATGATTGTATATTCTTAGCATGACATTTTAGGGTAGGTGTAAGAGGCTGAATCTGGCCAGTTTGAACATAAAACAAGTAGAATATTTTGGTCAGATATGGCCAGTTTTAAATGCTAAAGGGATAGAGACTCAAGCTGCTACTTCTTTATATTAAGAGATCACAATTCCAGTACTACATGAGTAGAATGTCACTATAAAGAATCCCAAAGCAGATTCTTCAAGCCAAACGAATCAGCAGGAGACGTAGAGCAGACTAAGAATGAAATGATTGGATAATATCCGTAGTCTCAGTTGGTTGAGCTTGGCAAGCCAGCCAGTAAGTCTAACAGTGGTTGTTTTTAATGGGACTCTATTGGAGGTGTGTGAGGACTCAGCCTCCACAACTCTCCAAGGAATTGTGGGCAGAGATGGATGATTGGATAAAATATCTCAAGTATAATACAAATATAACTAATCTTTTATTACTAACAAATCATTTAGATAATTATTTCTACCTAAAATCAAAGTCCACTTCATTTTTTTCTCTTCAGACGGAACCAAAACCAATGTTTTCTGATGAGTCAAGTGATGAAGAAATCAGTTTGACATCCAGGTTATTATATTCTCTGTTATTTTTCCTAATTTTAGTTGTAGTAAACATGTAATCCGCTGCACATATGTACAGTGTTGTAGGTGGATGTAGGGCTTGCATGTGCAGTGATGTCACTTTAGGATATTGTTATTAATATTGTTTATACCTAGATCAACTCTGCTGTAGAAGACCTATCATTAAAGAACAGTGTACCCCCCATGGATCAAATAAAGGATTAGGTTCAAAACTTCAATACAACAACCACGTTCAACACAAGACACTTGAAGAAGGCAGGAGCATACAACAGCCATAACATAGTGATAGTAACAATCAAGATGAGAACACCAGTCTGACTAATGTAAATAGTGTACATAATATAAATAACAACTAGGGTTTTATTTTATTGATTCTGAAAGAATAAAAGAGAGACAGGATTTCAACATAGAACATAGAGCCAGAACAAAACACTGCAAGGCATTTTGTCCAATGCTCAAATGATCTACTAATCCACTGCTCCAGTATAATAGTGTTTCTTCTTAATCCTTTAATTCCATGTGAAGCATAAGGTGCCAACAAGATATTTCCGTCTTGATCTTTAGCAGTGGATTGCAGTTGTCCCCAGATGTAGCTGTCTGACAGAATTTCAGTTTCTGAGGAAGGGCTTCATGTTGTTTTTGGTCTGCCATGCTTCTGTAGTGTCCATCACCAGACTTGCCTTGTAATGTTCGAAACAAGTTTTTCAACCAACCTACATTTCCTCCTTTTGATCTGATTTCAATAGGTTGCTGGATACATGTTTCCACAAGGCTTTATTTGTTATTCTGTCGATGTTTCAGAGACATTTGTTTCAGAAAGATGTTTCAGAGACATTTGTTTACAAACATTAAGAGCTTGTCAATGGAGAACTTTGTGACTCGCCATGTTTCATGTGTGTGCAACAGAATTGTCAGATAAATTCACCTTTCACGTACTTCACATGACATTGAATCTACTGCAAATGTATTGGCTCGCAATTAAATAACATGATTTTTATCCTTGGGTAGCAACTATTATTTCCTATTTGCTTACCCCGAGAAAGTATGAAAAATGTTAATATTTCCTTCAAATTTTACTTTTGTTACATTTATTCAAACCCCAAAGAATCTCTATCAACACATGGCTATGTGGCTGCCCCTCCCCCACACCGCTACTCCTGCTCATGATCAGAAATGCACATATTGTCAGTCACTAACAGACATGATCAAGTGATTAAGATCAAGCAACTGACAAGCAAATTTGTGGTATTGAGCAAAATATTTGCTATAATGATATTTCTGCTTCAGCAACTCACCACTAAATCTGTCTGAAATGTAATGGAAAACAGGTCGGTTTCAAAACATTGATGTCCAGGTTCCAAAAGTAAAGTTTGAAGGGAATAGTAGTCATTTTCTTTGATTTTTAAATAGAACCAAATAGGAAGTAACACTTACTGACCAAAGACAAAAACAACAAAATTTGTTACACAGTATTATAAATGATGTATCACCTGCATTGTTATTTTCCCTCAATGAACTTACATTCATAGATTTACTGAACACCCACATGCACACACTCAAACATACACACACATAAACACATATGCACTCATTCACATTTATTTACATGTGTACACACAAATGCACATTGATGCGTGCCCCATCACATATGTTCATACATATGTATTTATGCCCACACACACACACACACAAACATATATATACACACTCACACTCTCTCACATTCAGACAATATGTGAAGAATTACAAAGTCTGTTTCTATGACACCAGTATTTTTGTGTTTCTTTTTTATTTTTGCAGACAAAACCTGGAGACACATTTTAAAGAAAAAAAGAGGGCAAAGGTTTTAACTACAACAACATCATCATCATCAGTTTCATATCCATCATCTACAGCCACAACAAAAAGAAATTCATTGCCTAGAAAACGGTAAACCATCACTTTCCACCATCGTTTTTTTTTGTTTTTTTTCAGTGGGAAATTCTTAAGTCTCTTTAAAAAAATTTCAAATAATAACAGGACACAGATGTAGCCATTTAGTTTAGAAATTTGCTTTTCTACCACATGGTTTTAGGTTCAATCCTATCTAGTTGAAACTTAGGCTGGTGACTTCTACTGTAGCCTTCAATTTTGGTGAACAGAAATTGTACAGAAGTTCATTACATACACACACACACACACATATTGTATACATATATGTATCAGGGCTATATATTCTGGGTGTGCTCAGTGTGCACTGCACACCCATTGAAAATGGCAAATTCATTATGAATATAAACCTTACTCACAAATCCTAATGGAAAACCTTTGCTATACCCCTGCTTGAAATTTGGTGACATGGGTGTGGCTGCACACTCAATACAACAACCACCATATGCCACTAATATGTATAGATATGTATATGTTTGTGACAATAACTAGAACTGCCCATGATCAAAGAACTGGATCCATTTAATGTCTTGCCTAAACTGAAGACAGAACAAAAGTAGTTGTATGGTTCCACAGTCACTAGAAAACTGGCTACATAAATAATGTCTCACGTGAACAGGGGACAGAATAGATTTAAAAGTCATCAGATTTTACAATAAATCTTTCTAATTTTGGCACAGTGCTAGCAATTTTACAAGAGAAGGTGAGTCAATTATACCGACCGTAGTTCTCACTTGGTACTTATTTTGTTGACTCTGCAAGGATGAAAGGCAAAGTTGACCCCAGTAGCATCTGAACTCAGAATGTAAAGTCAGAAAAAATGCCACCAAGTATTTTGTCCAACACACTAATGATTCTGCAAGCTTACCAATCTAAAATATTGCAATAATGGTTTCAAAATTTGTCAAAAAAGCCAGCAGCTTTGTGGGAGTAACTAAGTCAGTTAAATCAACTCCAGTACACAACTGGTACTTATTTTATCGACCCTGAAAGGACGAAAGGCAAAGTTGACTCGGTGGAATTTGAAGTCAGACAGTAAAGACAGGTGGAATGCTGCTAAGCATTTCGCCCGACATGCTAACCATTCTGCTAGCTCACCACCCTAAGATATTGTAATAATAATTTCAAATTTTGGCACAAGGCCAGCAATTTCAAGGGAGTGAATAAGTCAATTACATCAACCCCAGTGCTCAACTGATAGTTATTTTATTGACCCTGAAAGGATAAAAGGCAAAGTGGACCTCAGCAGACTTTGAAAGGTTAAATGCCATTAAGCATTTCCCCCAGCTTACTAACAATTTTGCCAGCTCGCCACCCTAAGATATTGTAATAATAAATATTAAATGTTCTGTAGATGTTGAAGCCCCTGTGAATGTCATAGGATTTCAGTCATGTTATAGTTTCCTTTTCATCTTTTTCCTATTTTTTCTGTTATTTCAGGTCTCTCAAGAAAACTAATCTGGAGAATGATACAATGTCACCCACTGAAATGATTGATAGTGACATACTTCTTGACAACATATAACTATTTACTTCTCTCTCAAGAAACCAAGCAGATAACATTTGAGTGCAGAGTTCATTTCAAAGCGTCGTTTTACAATGAAATGCATTTTTAAAAGCTTTAAGTTATCTGTTTTAAAAAAATATCCCACCACATCATTTAATTTTCCAATCATCAATGATCTAAATTGATGTTGTAATACTTCTAATACAAGTAAAAAAAAAAACATTTGTTCAACAACAAAAATTAATTTGTCTTTTAATGAATTTTAAAAACTTAATCTTGTCCTTAATTGTTTCTGTGCTATATATATATATATATATATATATATATATATATAGACATAGAAAGCACAGCTAATTTTGTGCAAACCATATATACATACGCACATATATATTATATACACAGAATTATTAAGTATATGTACATACATATACATTCTCCATATATATACATACATACAAATATATATAGTATGCTCAAAATTAAGTATACAATATATATATTTATCATATGTATAATTGATACATACGTACATGCATACACATACGCACACACACATCTATATATTTTTTATCTATGCAGCCCAGTAATGAAATTGGGGCACCTTTTAGATACAATCGATATACTTTTAGAATGAAACATTTATTTTATTATAAACAATATAAATATGGAATTGAATTGTTATTAAAGATTGTCGTGTTTCATACAACACATTTTGTTTTATTGCTTTTTAATATTTCTTTTGCAAATATTTCATGTGCATTTTTGTCACATGTGTGTCACAAATATTTGCATTTGCAAACACAAACAATGCTTGTAACATGCTTTCAAATAAATATATGGAAATCAATTAATTTGTGTTGTAGTGCTGTTTCTTCTTAGTGGGGAAGTCGAGGTTTTATGATAGATATTACTGGTTTCTAAAAGAATTATAGATTTGAGAAAACTTTTACTCAAGGTTGGTTAACCAATCGAACACATAGGTGTTACTGTAAAATTTCTTATGATTTGCTGTCATATGTGGGATTGTCTCCCAGAGTGTGATTTGGACTTGGATTTCTACATTTGAAAATTATTATTATTATTATTATTATTATTATCCTTCTTTTTCTTGTTCTTCCTCTCCCTCTTCTCCTTTTTCTTCTTCTCATTCTTCTTCCTTGTCGTCATTGTTTTTGCATCCACTTTTTGCATGGGTTGGACAGAATTATATTGAAGCAAATTTCTCATGGTTGGATGCCTTTCCTATCACCAACTCTCGTTTCCAAGTAAGGTAATATGTCTCCATAACCAGACATGTTTTCAAAGAAGATTGGAAAGAAAGAACACTGCTTTGCATTATGGTGACACTTGTTTACAGCTATCATATGATGACAAAACAAGGAGACAGTAACACACACACACACACAAGGTAGATAAACAAATTCCCAACAAATATATACCAAGACAACAATTAAAAAAATATTCTTTATTTGAGAAAAACATTGCAAGAAAAAGCATTTGAAAGTATGCATGACATTAACCCTTTAGCATTCACATTGTCAAACGTAATGCTTATTTATTCACATTGTTTTAAATCAATCATGCAGCATCTCGTAGCTTTGAGATTTTGATGAGGTAACTGTTAATTTTTTGAATAACATTGTTGGGTAGAATTGAGAAAGCAGATCTGGCCAGTTTGAACATAAAACAGGTAGAATATTTTGGCTGGATATGGCCGGCTTAAATACTAAATTGAACCTATAAAAATATTTTTCAATGTAGGGAAAAACATTGAACCAATTACAAAAATTATAGTTGCCACAGTAATAATTTGGTTTGTATGAATCAAATAAAAATGAAACTGAAGTTAGTTCTGTTTCTCTTAAAAATTTCTATCAAAAGCTTTAAAAGGCATATATGGTTTGTTTTTAAAATCATCAAATCATTGCTGAAAGATTTGATGGAACGCCAGTTATTGCTAAAAAAGCATTGAATCAGTTATAACCAGCAGTGTATGGTGGTTGTTGTATTGGGTGTACTGCCACCAAATTTCAAGCAGGGGTGTAACAAAAGTTTTCCATCAAGATTTATAATTAGATTAATGAGTAAGGTAAATATTTATAATGAGTTTGCCATTTTTTATGGGTGTGCAGTGCACAACTGGCACACCTGAAATATATGCCCCCAGCTATAATATTATTTTAATTAGGCAATTTATCAATAAGCTTTGGTTGGGAAAACTAAATAATAAAGACAGGTACTTATTTTATTGATCCTGATAGGATGAAAGGCAAAGTTAACCGTGCAAAATGAGCAGCTGTCAAAATTTACCATATACCTTACTACAAATTTCATACTTGAAAGCATAATATAATTCTCCATGTAACCTAGCCATGTGCCATCACATATGGTACACATATAGAGTTTTGTATTCAGTGTGTGGGCAGTATTCATTCATATGATGACTGTCTCAGAAAAAAATTAAAGTGTTTTTACTTTTTGTGATATATTCATCAGATTTGGGTCAGTTTGTCTTCATGACATGTTCTGTTGATCTCACTTGATGAAGCTGACTTTGATCTTGATGACAGCCTCCAGGTGACCTCGAAATTGGCCATAAGCCTTTGTTACTATCTCCCATTTTAGGCTCCTGAAGGCACTAGCATCCCTAGTCCTCAGCTTGTATTTTGTGTTGTAGCCCCCAGACAAAGCAGTGAAGGGGGCTGAAGTCAGGTGTAAAATTAGCAGTTGATAATCGCATGAATACCATCCACATCCTGTATATACTACCATACACAAGCATACATCTTACAGACACACACACACACACACACATAGTTCTCTGTATTCACAACCTTATACTATCACACATTCTACACACATTGTCCTTTATATACATTATTATACACCATCATGCAGCTTATACACACCACATATATCTCTATATTCCCTGTACGCATCATCACACATATTACAATCAACATATACCATTCTCTGCATTTACTGTTCCAAGTTACACTACACCATCACATACCCTACACACGCATTGTGTAGTTTTCCCTTATCATTTTTATCTTTTACTTGTTTCAGTCACTGTACTCCGACCATATTGGGGTACTGCCTTGAATGGTTTAGTGGAACAAATCAACGCTAATAATTATTCTGTCAGTCTCTTTTTTCCAAGCTGCTAAGTTACAGGTACATAAATAAACCAGCACTAGTTGTAAAGCAATGATGGAAGGCAAACAAAGACACACACACACAGACATAGATACACATATACACATATGTATATTCTTTTACTTGTTTCAGTCATTTGACTGTGGCCATGCTGGAGTGTCAACTTAAGGGGTTTTAGTTGAACAAATTGACCCCTGGACTTATTCTTTGTAAGTCTAGTACTTATTCTATCGGTCTCTTTTGCCAAACCATTAAGTTATGGGGACATAAATACACCAATATCAGTTGTCAAGCGATGGTGTGGGAGACAAACAGAGACACGCAAATATACATACCTATATATATATATATCATCATTTAACGTCTGTTATCCATACTGGCATGAGTTGGATGGTTTGATCTGGCTGGCATGCTGCAAGGCTGCACCAGACTCCAGTCTGATTTGGCATGGTTTTCTATAGCTGGATGCCCTAAATAACACCAATCACTCCAAGAGTGTAATGGGTGCTTTTATGTGCCATTTACATGACACCAGGGTATTTTTATGTGCCACCAACATGGGTGCCAATTTGCAAGACACCGGTATCTGCCACGACTTGCGATTTGGCTTGACATGATGAGTCTTCTTCTCAAGCACAACATAATACCAGAAGTCTCAGTCATTGCCTCCGTGAGGCCCGACACTCGAAAGGAATTCAGCCACTTTGCCTCCATGAGGCCCAATCCTTGAAAGGTGTTTTTTATGTGCTACCGGCACGGGAGCACTTGGCTTGATGGGTCCTCTTAAGCACAATACATCGCCAAAGGTCTATCTATCTATTTATCTAAATATATATATATATATATATACACACACACACACACATACATATATACAACAGGCTTCTTTCAGTTTCACCAAAGGTTTACATATATATATATATATACACATACATACATACATGCATATATATATATATATACATATATATATATACATATATGTATGTATATATATATATATATATAATATATATATATATATATATATACATA
>NC_069005.1:20972804-20976170 GCF_001194135.2 Octopus bimaculoides | reverse complement strand
ATATATATATATATATATATATATATATATATATATATACATATATATATATATATATATATATACATATATACATATATATATATATACACACACACACATATATATGATGTACTTCTTTCAGTTTCTGTCTCCCAAATCCACTCGCAAGGCTTTTGTTGGTCTGGAACTATAGCTCAAAACACTTGCCTTAGATGCCACACAGTGGGACTGAACCCAGAACCATATGACTGGGAAGCAAACTTCTAACCAGACAGCTACACGTATGTCTATCCTCACAGCCATGCCTGTGCCTTTGTTTTAAAAAAAGCAAAAAAAGCCACCTTGTTCCTAATAAAAATATTTCTGACATTCTGTTTCTTTTGTAGCCATTAGTTTTTTCACAAGCAATTCCAATTAAGAGATTTCACAATTATTTGGAAATCAAAGACCAAAGGAAACAATTTACTTCTTCAATATATTTCATGAAAAGTATTTATAAAAGTTTAAATTTAGCTTTTTGGTGTAACAACTAATTGCATTTTGTTGAATCTGCAGTTCTATTAGAAACCAATAATCCTGTCTTGGAACCTACTGCCCTAGACAAGAAGGAATAGGACTGCAATTATATGCATTAATCGATTTCCATTTATTCATTTAAAGGCATTTTATGAGACAATGCATCAAATATTTATAAACAAAGACATGACACACATATGACAAAAGTGCACGGGAAATATGTGTCATGTAGTTAAGTGCGCAATAAAACAAAATGTGTTTTATGAAATACTTCCTACAACAGTTAGTAATGAATAAATAATTACAAAAATAAAATAATAAAAATAAAAACGAAATGAATAAAAATAAGGCTTAACAATAAATTGTTTATAATGAGTATTGCTTCCATATTCATAATTGCCAGATGAATTAGTGCAGTTGTGGTTGGACTGGATTATGATCAGCACTTGTTGATGATAGCAGTTGTGAATTGATTTGATGCTACAGCCAGTCAGCAGCTGAATCTAATGTGTGTCTGGCTGGCAGTAGGTGATGCTGCACAACTCTGTAACTAAATCTGATTATCTAATTCTGGTGCTGTTTCCATCTGATGAATCAAATATTACCATTGAACCGAGTACCACATATCCATTTAGTTTTACATGCCTAATCATTATCATCATCATCACCATTTAATGTTCAGTTTTCCATGCTTGTGTGGGACAGATGGAGTTTGACCAGGCAGATTCTTTATGGCAGGATGCCCTTCATGCCACCATTCTTTACCTGTTTCCAAGCGAGGCAGTATTTCCCATGGCCAGACATGTTTTTCCATGGAAGACTGGAAACAAAGAACATTGAGTGTATGACAGTGATGGTCATTTAAAACTACCATGTGATGTCAAGAGAACAGTTACATACACACACACATGATGGGACACTTTCAGTTTCCATCTACTGAATCCAATGGATTGGACAAGATTTAAATGTTTTTAAATCACCTCTAAAAATCAACAGAAAAATGCCATTTAAACCTTTAGTTCAAAACAGTGAATTCATAAAATTAAATTCATAAAAATAAAGTTTCATTATTTTTCTCAAAATGTTAGGAAGGGTATCCAGCCATAGAAACCATGCCGAAACTGACATTTATGTTTATCCTAGAGTTTAAAATTTTTGAAAAAATTCATTTTTCACTTTTTGAGTTTCATCACAATGGCAATTATTTTCTTGGCAATAATGAAGTATTGCCTGGAAAGAGTGAACTAACAAGGAAAACGTGGGTACAGGGGTTATTGATGTCCATAACTAATTGAACCTAGAAAAGTATACAAGAAGTTGAAGCTTAAAAATACTGCAGTTGAAGTTCAAACTGAAGAACAAAAACAATGTTGTTATTAGTTTTATTCAAATATAAAAATATATCCCCTCTTTAGATTCCAACTTCCCCATGAAGAAAATTCCATATGGAACTTCTTATATTCATTCCCTATAAAATAAAATATGTTCAATGATGGGAGATGGATGAAGCACTCATATATAGTGGAGATGTGTCAAGTCTTTCAAAATTTAAAAATGCTCAGCTGGCTTCCACTCAGTTTGAGCCGAGCTGAGGAAGAGTGACTCAAGTGCACTTTGTTGTTTGAAGATACGCACAGAAACAAAGAAACTTAACTAGTGACAGAGTGAAACATTGGTTTACGAAAAGTTTACGTGCGTGTGTGTGAGTGTATGTGTGCGTGCGTGCGCTTGTGTATGTAAGCTCAAAACGTCAAAGACTCTTTCCATTTTTGCTGAGCATCAAACTAATACACCTTATTTGTTGTTCCCTCACCTGTTTCTGTCTTTTGATTTTTGTACATTTGAACCATGTGCAAGTGTGTGTGTGTGTTTGTTTTACATTATATATCACTTCTATTCTAGCCTTTCTACTTACTCCTTTTCTCTCTCTCTCTTTCCCTCTTGTATTCCTAGCCTTTTTCTTTTCCCTTCATCCCTTTCCTTTTTTTTCTCTGTTGCTCTCTCTCCCTCTCTCTTGCTGTCTTTCTCCCCCCCCCACCTGCCTACCCCTGTCACATGACTCGTGGCTAGTTCCCCTTTTCCTTCCTTTCTTACATTGGTCCCATAGTTGACCATTCGCAAATTCTCTGTCTCTCCATTCTCCATCTTCCAAGACATTTTCTAAGCATTACCCACTATTCTCCTCTCCTTCGCCCCAAGGCTGTATTTTGTTTGACTGTCCGTCCTTGACCACCATCCTAAAGCACATTTTGTGTCGTTTTGCTTGTTTTACTTTGTTTTGTTTGCTCTTGACCCTAATTCTCTCCAAGAAAACTATTTTTGCAGCACCACCAATTGGGAAGCACTCAATCTTATCATTAAAGGTGCGAAACTGAATATTACCAATTGGTCAATAACTAATGAAGAATTATGGACCTTCTGTTTATCTCCCATTCATTTTTACATTCAGTATACGTTTGTTTATTTACCATACATTTTTCATTTATTAAGTAATGGAATGCAACACACACCAAATTTGTATTAACAAGTTTTATATATGTGTATATATATATATATATATATATATATATATATATTTTAAAGGCAAGTTGTTTTTTTACTCTTCTCTACTGTTTTTTGTTCTGTGTGTATCAAAAATATCGCTATCAATTTAGAGTAAAATTTGTAGTTTTGGAATCAGTAGTTCTTTGGCTGCTATTTCTGAATTCTCAGTATGTTGGAGAAGCAGGTTACTGTCAATCCCTATATATTTATGATTATAAATGGTTTTACCGATAAGGTTTTTTCATACTGGGCTACCCGGCAAAATTGTTAATTATTAATTTTATTACTAATTGACGATTCCCTGCCCTGTATATCTATATCTAT
>NC_069005.1:20962088-20967805 GCF_001194135.2 Octopus bimaculoides | reverse complement strand
CACACACACACACACACACACACACACACACACACACACACACACACACACACACACATATATATATATATATATATATACACACACAGAGAAAGAGAGATGGTTGGAGGGAGAGATAATAGATATATATATATAGTAATATAAATAGTTAAGTATAAATAGAAATAAACAAATAAATAAAAGATAGATTCACAGAAAGATGTAGTTTGGGAGATATATAAATGTAGATATAAACAGAAAGATAAAGAGATAGAATTCTGTTTACATAAATACATTACTGGACAGAGCTGGGTGATCAGCTTTAACCATCAGCACCTTGATATACCATGTTTGAATAAAATATGAGATGGTCATGGCTGGAATGTCTTTGATCATATGGCCAGAGATCAGCTTCATTTCCTTCTTTTATCACTTTGTTAATCCATTTGACTTTACTCCAGTCTCCATAGCACTTCTCCTATCTCTGCACTGCCACTAACCACCTACCATCAGAGTTAGCTGGCCTATAAAAGGGTGTCCATGTTGAAGTTGTTGGGGACTTTACAAGACGTGGATGTTGGTTCACACCCTGGGTAGCTTCGAATTGCAGATGAGCGTTTTTCATGTTCAGTCAAGGATGACAGCTGTACACACACACATGACAGCGTGCTGTCCCCTGGTCTGTACATCAGACGTGGCACACCAACCCAATTCCGCAGCACACCACCACTGCCAAATAAACAAACAAATAATAACAGCAATAACAATAACAACAACAACAGCAGCAGCAACAACAACTGTTTCAAATTTTGGCACAAGGCCAGCAATTTTAGCTGGTACTTGACTGGTATTTTATTTTATCTACCTTGAAAGGATAAAAGTAAAGTTGCCCTTGGCAGATTTAAACTAACAATTCTACCAACCCAGTGTTTTAATAACAACAATAATAATAATGATCCTTTCTACTAATGGCACAAGGCCTGAAATTCTGGGGAAAGGGACCAGTTGATTACATTGAACCCAGTGTTTCACTGGTACTTAATTTATCGACCCTGAAAGAATGAAAAGCAAAGTTGACCTCAGTGGAATTTGAACTCAGAACATAAAGACAAATGCTAACAATTCTGCCAGCTCAGTGCACCCAGTACACTGTGAAGTGGTTGGTACTAGGAAGAACATTCAGCTGTAGAAACCAAACCAAATCAGACGATGGAAATGGTGTGGTCCCTGGCCTTGCCAGTTCCTGTCAAACCATCCGACCCATGCCAGCACGGAAAATAGATGTTAAATATTGATGATGGGATTGATTTCACTGGTATTTTATTTATCAATCCTAGGTGTGGGGAAAGGCTAACTCAGCATCAGTGGGATTTGAACTCAAAGCATAAAGAACCACAACTAAATACAATAAGCCATTTATCAATGACTCAATGATTCTGTCATTCCTCTGTTTTAATTTTTCAAGGTTTAAAATTTTGGGGGAGGAGTAAGTTGATTACATTGATCCCAGTTCTCAACTAGTACCTACTTTATTGACCCCCAAAAGGATGAAAGGCAAAGCCAACCTTGATGGAATTTGAACTCAGAACCATGCCCAAAACAGACCTTGCTGGTGCTGATACCATGTAAAAAGCACTCAGTCCACTCTATAAGGTGGTTGGTGTTAGGAAGGGCATCCAGCCATAAAAACCATGCCAAACAGACAGTGAAGCCTAGTGTGGTCTTCTGGCCTGCCAGCTCCTGTCAAACCATGCAACCCATGCCAGCATGGAAAATGGATGTTAAATGATGATGATGATGATGAATGTAAAACTGGAAGAAATACCACTAAACATTTTGTCCAGCCTGCTGACAGTTCTGCCAGCTTGTTGCCTTAATCTTTCTTACAATAAATAATCGATCATATGCTCGTATGGGATTACAGTGTATTTATACATGAGAGTTTATATGCAACAAACACAGTAAAATGTGTACAAGTGCAACAATACATAAAAAATCCAACTGTACAGACACATCAACAAACATACATATGCACCAACAGTTTCATTTAACATAAATAAGTGATCAATAAGTGAAGAAAATTATTGACTAATTTGAAGCTCTGACTGTCAAATAATTTAACCCTTTAACATTTACATTATACTGTCAAATATAATGCTTATTTATTCACACTGCTTTGTATAAATCATGGATTATCTTGTAGCTCTGAGATTTCAATGATGTGATTGTTTGTTTTTAGAATGATATTGTAGGGTAGGTGTAAGAGGCCAAATCTGGCCAGTTTAAACATAAAACATGTAGAATATTTGGGGCTGACATGGCTAGCTTGAATGCTAAAGAGTTAAAGTAGGGTTGTGTTATATAGAAGAATAGTTAGTTAAGGCTAAGTTGTGATTTTGTTTGCTTTTTAAAACATTGCATAGTTCAACATAAACAAAATGACTGATAAATACATGCATTGAAACATACAAACTCAAAAAATACACACACAAACATATACAGACTTCTAAGATCATATTGAAGGAGTAGTGACAGAAGGAAAAAGAAGTCTCTGGAGCACCAAATGGTGAGCCAAACAGTAGCTTTGTATATTGAGAATATAGTACTAGGAGGCTGGTTAAGCATCTTTTGAGGACTTCATTTAACTAATAATGCTGCTTTTAGGAGAAAATGTGGTTGTGTGGTAAAAAGCTTGCTTCTCAACCACATGGCTCTGAGTTCAAATGTTGCTGAGGTCAACTTTGCCTTTCATCCTTTTAAGGTCAATACAATAAGTACCAGTTGAGCATTGCAGTCAATGTAATCAACTTACCTTCTTCTTTGAAATTACTGACTACGAGCCAAAATTTGAAACCAATAACACTGTGTAACATGATTTTTGTCCTTGGGTTAGCAGCTGTTATTTCTTATTTGCTTACCCCCAGAAAGTATTAAAAAACGGCTAACATTTCTTTCAAAATTTGCTTTTCTTACATTTATTCATAATCCAAAGAATCCCTCTCAACACATGGCTTACATGCTCCCCCACTACTCCTGCTCATCATCAGAGATGCACAAATTGTCAACCACTAAGGGACATGCTCAGGTGGTTTAAAGTTAAAATTTTGCTACACAGCATGATTTCCAATTTAGGCACAAGGTCATAAATTTGAGAGAAGTTACTTCATTAAATCAACTCCCCAGTGTACTTTAGATAAACTGGTAGTTTATTTCATTGACCTTAGAAGGATGACAAGCAAGTGGGCCTAGACAGAATTTTAACTCAGAATGTAAAGAGCCAAGACAATTATGCCAGGTGGTTCGTTCTTGGTTGCTCTAAAGCTACTTCCAAACAATAAAAATTGCTTGGATTTCTGGATGCAAGACATAGGTCATGAATGAAGAGCAGTAGAGAAAGATAAAAAAAAAAACCTATGAATGTGGACAAGAGTATTTCCACCCTCCCCTATATAATGTAGGGGAGAGAGAGAAAGAGAAGCAAAGAATTTCAGAGAATGATAGAAATTGAACCAGTGGGGGCATGCTGTAAAGAGAAATGGGATGAAATGGATGAGTCCTGTGATGAGGAAGGAAGATAGTAAGCAACTGAGAAGAAAGATGGGAATGACTGTGAAAGAAGAGAAATGGGAAAACCAAGAGAGACATGATTAAAGATGATGGGGAGCAAATAAGAGTAAGAAGGTTGATGAGAAAGAATGTTGGGGATAGTGCAAAATGGGAGTCCATCAGGCTAACAACTACTTTAGCAGGGAAAATTACCTTAAAATAATTATTTTTGTGGTATAGAAACAAGATTAAAAATTTGGCAGGGTATAGTTATAACAGGTTATGTGTATCCCTTGTATCCCACTGGTACTTAATTATTATGGGCCCTAAAAGGAAAAAAGGTGAAGTTAAACTTAACACTATTTGAATAGACAGCCCAAATTATAACCACATACCTCTTTTGTGTGCACCACACTTTGGTGCCTGTTTTATGGTCTGTTTCTATGTTGCAAGGTGGTCTGCTGGCTCTTAATTTATCCATTTCTTGCTGTTTGTTAAATTTTGCAACCTTTGCATTGATTCTTTCCAAGACTTTTGTAGGCTTACCATCATTGGTATAGAACTTACCAGAAACGTAGCCTAGAAGTAAAACAATAATAATAATAATAATAATAATAATAATAATAGTAAAATACTGTCTATGTGATCTCAAATTTTAAAGCAAACACATAATTTTCTTATGGTTTCTTAAACATTCACTTGAACAAAACTGTACAAATCCAAATATATGGTACCCTAGGCGTAACACCTACATGAACTTCTAACTTGTTGTCTCTTGAGGTCTCTGGGTGAGACTTGGATCCAACTTGTACAAATGCAAAACAAAAGTCAAACATAAAATAATAATAATAATAATAATAAATAATAATAAATGCTCTGATGAAGTACCAGGCAGTGGCTCTCATGGCTTCTGATCTTAACTGATTGGAAGTGTTATCATGTACATTGTTTTGTCTTCGTATAAAAAATGGGTTACAGCAAATATTCTGCTCAGTACCACAGATTTGCTTGTCAGTTGTTTGACCTTAATCAGTTGAGCATATCCCTTGGTGGCTGACGATATGTGCATCTCTGATCATGAGCAGAAGTAGTGGGGGAGCATCATAACCATGTGTTGAGAGGAATTCTTTGGGATTTGGATAATTCACCTCTGGAAACATGGGTGTTTTGTTCAACATCCTTAAACAACCCTTATTCAGGGACCTTTTGAGCAGGATTGGCTACTCAACCTGAAGAAAATTCTAACTGTCCCTATCTGAAAGTTTTGGTTTTCTTCCAGAGTTTCGTTTTGACGAGGAAGTTTTTCCCTCTTTCTCAAAGGTTGTCATTACTTTTGAGACAGTACTTCTTGATACACCAAACATTTTGGCTGTTTTCGTTACGCTAGCACCTGCCATAAATGAATATTAAATGTCCATCCTGATTGAACTAGTACTTTCTGACAGATGTAAATTTACAACTGACAGTTGTAAATTGTAAAGCATAACTGTCACCACTACTACATGAACCTGAAGATTGCATAGTTTAATGCATGAAAGTACTAGTTCAATCAGAATGGACATTTAATGTTCTATCATTTCATCATATTAGAATGTTTGGAGATTAAACAACCATCTAAGGGATAATAAATATCCAATATACTACTGGAAGTATACCTATGTATTTATATCCAAATGCTTACTGTTGCAAAGCAATAGCGCAATTGAATAATAGGTATGAATGGGGGTAAATAGAAATTTACCCAGAATTTATAAGGCAAAGAAGAAAATAGAGAAGATAATTAATTAACAAACATCAGCCTGCAACCTTCAATTGGGATCATCATCATCATCATCATCATCATTTAACGTCCGCTTTCCATGCTAGCATGGGTTGGATGATTTGACTGAGGACTGGTGAAACCAGATGGCTACACCAGGCTCCAATCTGATTTAGCAGAGTTTCTACAGCTGCATGCCCTTCCTAACGCCAACCACTCAGAGTGTGTAGTGGGTGCTTTTATTTGCCACCAGTATGAAGGCTGGTCAGGCGGTACTGGCAACGGCCACGCTCAAAATGGTGTATTTTATGTGCCACCCACACAAGAGCCATTCCAGGGGCACTGGCAACGATCTCGGTCGAAAATCCTTACACATGTCACGTTCGTTCGTCTTTCGGACTTGTCAAATATAATTCTGAAACAAGTTTTTACC
>NC_069005.1:20954979-20961302 GCF_001194135.2 Octopus bimaculoides | reverse complement strand
ATATATATATATATATATATATATACACATACATACATACACGTCCTACATCATTGTGATTCTAGTGTCTCATTACTATACATCTAATAAGCTCACCTGCCAACATTTTATTCTAGCTTGAAGGAAACAGATATGAAGACAATTTGAAAGCTCACTATGCAATAAAGGTTTGAGTTAAACTGGGTAAGACTTATGAATTACTCCAGACAGCTTACGGATTAAGCAGTCTGAGCCAAGTATCTGTTTTTTGCTGACTCAAGAAGCTAGGCAAAGAAAGTCTACCAAAAGATTGAGGTCCTAGCACAGTGGTGAAACACATCTCTTGATTGTGAGTTCAAATTCACTCCCAGTCCATAGTCTACTGCACATCTTGCCAACCTTGGATAATTTCTGTAGCACTCATGCACACACACGCACATACATGCACGCACACATATGGTGATGCAAACTGGAAAAATAGAACTCAAAATGTGTATCTATATTTGTTAAACTGAACAAATTAATTCAGTTTAATGCCATTAAAATGAATTCCCTTTTTCAACAACAAGGGCATCATCTACATCCACTGGGTTTCTTCTGACCAAACAGTTAACAAAGAGTACTTTGGGAGAGTTCAGGAAGAAGTTTCATCACAAGAGCCAGAGCTCTTTTACTCAGGTCTGTGGCATCTGCTCCAGGACAGTGCACCTCAATACCATACTGGTATCAATAACTTGACAGAGATGGGCGTCAAAACTGTACCACACCCACCCTACAGTCCAGACCTTTCTCCCTGTGACTTTTGGTTGTTCCCCAAGCTGAAGGAGAACCTCAACTTTGCCTTCATTTTGAAAATGAAGGAGGCTGTAACAAGCGTCCTGGACACCTTCACTTTAGAGGACTTCCATGGGGCCTTCACAATGTGGCTGGAGCACTACAGTAAGTGCATAGAAGTCAGAAGGTCCTCCTTGGAAGGAAATTAGGGTTTTGTACTTCTTTAAAATTATAAAATATCTCTCTTGAAAAAGTCTGAAAAATTTTGGAATGTGCCTTGTATGCCTGGTACTTACCGATATGTTTGTAGTTTTCTTTATAAAAGTCAACCCATTCTCCAATACCTATTAACTGGTTTCCTGTAAAGCCCTCAATGTCATCAGTCAAGCCCTTCTCTGTGAAATCTCCAGTCACAAAAGCACCAGAAGCATCTCGACCTGAAATGATATCCAAATGTTCAAATGGTATTAAACTGAATTAATTTCATTTTAACAAATATATATACTCATATTTTGAGTTCTATTTTCCGTTTGCATTATCGTGTGTGTGTGTGTGTGTGTGTGTGTGCACGCGCACGCTACAGAAATTATCCAAGGTTGGCAAGATGTGCAGTAGACTATGGACTGGAAGTGGATTTGAACTCATAATCAAGAGATGTGTTTCACCACAGTGCTAGGACCTCAATTTCATGTTGTGTCCCCAAAATATAGCATCTGATATGGCTTGGAATTCATTACAATAACAGTGGCCAATAAAAGCTTACCCTGCATTGAGTGATAATAGCAGAAATCAGAAAATGAGTTCATAAATTTCTTCTTTGGTCTTGTGCTTACATCAGGAAGTATCTTGAGGCCTCATGAGAAGTTTGGTGCATGGCTGTGTGGTAAGAAGTTTGCTTCTCAAACACATGGCTCTGGGTTCAGTCCAACTGCACAGCACATTGCCCAAGTGTCTTCTACTATAGCTTTGGACCAACCAAAGCCTTGTGAGTGGATTTGGTAGACAGAAACTGAAAAAAGCCTGTTATGTATATAAATGTGTGTGTGTGTGTGTGTGCTTGTCCCCCACCACCACTTGACAACCAGTATTCGTATGTTTACATCCCCATAACTTAGCAGTTTGGCAAAAGTGACTGATAGAATAAGTACCGGGCTTAACGAAAAAAATAAGTACTGGGGTTGATTTGTTTGACTAAACTTCTTCAAGGTGGCCCAGCATGGATACGGTCTGATGACTGAAACAGGTGAAAGATAAAAAATATTATGAAGGCAAATTTGGAAGCTCCTTTCTACATAGTTCTGGGTTGGGCTCCATAGAGTGGAATGCTCTCTTAAGGCGGCGAGCTGGCAGAAACATTAGCATACAGGGCGAAATGCTTAGCAGTAATAGTGTCTCTCTCACTATTACTCTTACATCCACGATACTTGACGGTGATTCGCTGTGATCACATCGAATGAAATGTGCTTCACAACCATAGCAATGCAAATAAACAAACACAAACAGTATACAAAATATAAAACAAATCCCCTAAAATACCTTGATATCTGTCTCACCTGAGAAGAAACTGTAGGGATTTCCTGGACCATAAAATTTCCTGCCTGAACTGACATCAAAAACCTGGCCTAAGACAGCTAGATAAATAGGAGCTGACTCTCGTTCACCTGTGTATTTAGACAGTTCGGACTTTGTGAAAACGCCCGAAGCTGTTTCTTCTAGCTTGTCTGGATCTAAAGTGTGAGGCGATGCGGACACTGGGGTTGAATGATCGTTATCCGACTTTTTGGAACCAAATGAATATGGAAAACTCCACACATTTTTCACCTGGCTGAGAAGATCGGTGACTTTTAACCAGTTAGCAATATCAACAAGGAAGTCTGGACAACATCCTAATGTGGTTAGTAACCAGGGAAGAGCAATAGCAGATGCGACTATCAGTAAACTCAACCGGTAATTAACCATGGTGACCATATATTGTTAGTATTGTTGGGATTTGTAGATGTATCCTATCGTTTGCTTGATGGAGAAAAAAGTTGGTAACTTTAGTTCGTGTGAACAGTGTGAACCTAAATTTTACAACATTTATAACAAGGTTAGAAAGTAAGGGAAATATGTTTCACCATCGCTCCATAAACAGTATATGAGTTCGATGTTGTTTACAACAGTGATAATTATGGTGACGACGAGCAACAGAATGACGGACGACAGCAAAGAAATGCTGGACTTAAGGCATTGCCATATGAGATTACGTCCCTTCAACGTCTTCAGTTCAAATTCTATCGAGATTAACTTCGTTTTTTCTCCACCTGTGATCGATAAAATAAGTATCAAAAATTATACCGAAAGAGTAAAGTTGATTCGGTCGACTGTACACCTCCCTATTGTTTTTCACATGACTTTTAAGAAGGAAAACAGCGCGAAAAGTTCAGGTAACTTTTTAGTTAGGTTAATTTGATTGCGCATGTGCTGCTAATTAGAGAAATATTTTATTTAGTGAAAAAAGCACAAGGCACACACACCTACAGAATATATTATTTTAATAGTGCGGTCAATCAGTACAGAGTTCAAATTCCTCCGTGACTTTGTTTTTCTCTTAGTTGATGATAAAAATTGATAACTTACAATGAGACTAATTATTTAATTTCATATCTTTACCTATAGATATGCTATTTCCATTATATTTAGATGCTTAACACATTGGACAAAATGCCGTGTCATTTCATCCGTCTTTTCGTTCTGAGTTCAAATTCCACCGAGGTCGATTTTGTCTTTCATCTTTTCGGGGTCGATGAAATAAGTATCAGTTAAGCACTGCAGTCGATGTAATTGACTATTCCCTCCCCCAAAATTTCATGCCTTGTGACTATAGTTTAGTAGTTTAACTGTATACATATTTTAATTAACAGTCTCATGACAGCCAGAAATATCGAGACATTAACATTCCATTTATAATTAGTTTTATATTATGGCACAAGGCCAGCAATTTGGGGAGAAAAGGATAAGGCGACTACATCAAACCAATATTTAACTGCTACTCTACGAGGGTGAGCGGAAAAGTTTATATGTTGACTGTGAAGGAGTGATGCTTAGTGCCGTGAAATCTTTCAAGCATTCACTTCAGCTGTTTGTTTTCGTTTTTGTTTTTTTTTAATAACTGCGTTGTTTCTTTCCAGGTAAACTGACATTTCACTTTTCAAAGAAGACTTCAAAAGTAACTAATAGGGACTTCTCTTGAAAATGGACAAAATTTGGCATCGTGATGTTATCAAGTACTTGCAGAAAATTGGGTTTTTAGCCCCCAAAGACATTTATGCTGACATGATTGTTACATAAGGGGTTGACGCTTCAGCTTTATCAACAGTGCAAAAGTGGGGGGGGGTGAATTTAGGAGGGGAAAGGAGAGTCTTAAAAATGACCCAAAGTCTAGACGTCCTACAACTGTTACCACCAGGGAAAACATTGATCGTGTTCACCACATGGTGATGGATGACAGGGGATTGATTATAAATCAAATAGTCAATGCTATCCCGTGATACAGTAAAGAATATTCTGCACAATGAACTTGGCGTGACGAAGGTTTCTATTTGGTGGCTGCGACGTCGTTTGACACCTGATTAAAAGCACAGCAGGCTGATCACATCATGGGAAAATCTGACAGTGTTTGATGCAGATCCAGCTGGTTTCCTTGAACCTTTCCTAAGCTAGGATGATTGTTGGATTCATCACCTTGAGTCAAAGACAGAGAGACAATCCATGCAGTGGAAACACCCCTCACCTGTTCCAAAGGAGGCCAAGGTCGTTTCATTTGCCAGGAAGGTGATGGCTCCAGTTTTGGAGATACAAAAAGCATTGTGCTTATTGATTTCCTTCAAAAGGGCCACACTATCGATTAAGAGTACTATACCAACTTACTGGGGGCAGTCATGAAAGGCTATCAAGACCAAATGCCCAGGAAACTGATGAAAGGGGTCTTGTTTCACGAGGATAATGTTCCAGCACACAAGTCCTTGCTTTCAGTGACTGCTATGTGTGACTGTAGCTTCCCTATTCTTGTGATTTGGCCAAATTTGACTATCATCTGTTCCCCAGCATGAAAACACACTTGGCAAGGAACCGGATTTGCAGTGATGATATCATATCTGCTGTTGATGACTATCTTGAAGAATTTGGGGAACAAATCAACCTCCTTACTTATTTCTTTACGCCTGTTACTTACTTTGTCGCCTCTGTTGCCAAACTGCTAAGTTACGGGAACGTATACACCAACACTGGTAGTAGGGAAGGACAAACACTGATAGATACACACACACACACACACACACATATATATATATATAATTATGTGTATTTCTTCTATCTTAATGAATAAAAATTCTTCTGATAGAATAAATGGGTTAATAGAAACCAATGTAGCAAAGAACACAAAATAACTGTGGTTAGCTCCTGTTTTTAAGGCAGGAACTCCTTGAAATTTTGGGTATTTGAGTATATTCAAGAATTTAAGGATTGGAGAAAACGCATGTTATAATTGCATACTTTATTTCTACATATGTTTCAAAGGATTACAACCTGTGTGATCCATAGGGATCTTTGATATTAAAATATCAACCTGTGTATGGTGCTGTTTGTACCTATCCGTCTATATGTCTCCCCTATGTATGCCATACATAGGGGAGACATACAGACGGATAGGTACATAGGTTATATGAACAGACAAGCACACATACGCAAATGGAAACTGAAACACATGACCATATATACACACGCACTTTATTTCACACAAGGATACATATGGAGACATGTGTCCACACACACATACATAAAAAACACAAACACGGACACGTAAGCACATGAATATGCAGAAAACATACATATAGATGCACACACATACATATGCATGCACACACATGCATACATACATACATGCATGAATAGGCACACACACACATACACGCGCACAAACAAACAAAAAGGAACGCAGTGTAAATAACGGACGGAGTCAGGACTATTGAAAAGGTTGCAAGACGCAAGGAAAATAAAAATAAGGAATAAGTAGAAATGTTACCGGTGTGTGTGTTAAATTATAAGGCACAAAAAGAAAATGACTCTCCCCAGGCACAACAGAATATGCTTCAACACACAAACTCGCATAAAGAATCTTGCAAACCAAATCCCAAAACGAAATATATAGATATCGTTAATCAAATATATTCAATGAGAATACAATATACTGAATTTCTAGTAAGTGCTCTTGGTAGGGAAATGTCTAAAACATTAAAGGTATTTAGACATTTAATAAGAACGATTATCTATATATATAAAAATGAGAATGTGTGTCTGACTGTCTGTCTGTCTGTGTGAATCCCTAAAACTCGAGAACTACGCAACCAATTTCATTCAAATTTTACACATGCCTTACTTAGGGTTCCAGTTGTGTTTTAGTCAAAAAAAATTATTAACTTCTTGCAGAGTTCGAGCACACGGCAACATAATATCTCCTCCACTATTTAAGTATTAAGTGTCAAAAGTGAAACAAAAACACTCATGTCAAATACTTTCACTTTAAAAATGAA
>NC_069005.1:20950721-20953673 GCF_001194135.2 Octopus bimaculoides | reverse complement strand
TATATATATATGCGCACGTGACAGGGTTCTTTAAGTTTCCGTCTACTAAATCCACATCCACTCACAAGGCTTTGGTTGGCACGACAAGCCTTTTTTTGCAAAGAAGGAATTTTCTTAATGTTTCCTCCACCCATTTTCATATGTGTGATAGGAAAAAGTTTAAAAGAAAACCATCATCCCATAGAAGTAATATTCCCGTGCAATATAACACATGAACAATTGTAACTAGAGGTATTTTTCCTTTTATGTCGGAACATAATTTATTTGTTACATTAATAGCAAAGGTGTTCATGCAATAACAATTAATGGAAATAATAAGATGAAACAACATGATACGACGTAGAGAAAGTATTTGTTAGCAACGCTCCCGGAGTGGGGGAGGGGTATCTAATTTTTTTCTTATATACCAAGTAGATATTCAGGTACCGTGACGTGTCTTCTTCGATTATCCTCGATCGAGAACAACTATTAGGAGAATGTAACACAACTTGACCCCAAACACTCTGAATTGGCAAGAGTGGAGAATGCCATGGTGCCTCGGATGTCTCCACTGCGAAATTGGTGGAAACATTGATTGTATTTATAAGCTGTGTTCACGGAAAGTTCTTGTAGGACCACTGAACTATCACGTGAACATCGGTCATTCACTGGATAAAATCTCAGTTGTACATACGTTCAAACTATGACTGACTTGTGGCTTGAGATTCTTATGTGACGACACCAGCATCTGTTCTGGCACTGTTTCACTATGTATCGCCGGCGTGAAGATGAGTCGCTGCTATCTCTAGCTGTTGAGCATCCATCACCGATAAGACCAAGAAAGGTCAAAATCACGTGATCTGGTAGTCTCGGCACTGGAGATGGCAGAAATTTATCCCCCCGCTAGCGAAATAAACAAGAGTGCATTTTATACCAAAAGCCAATACGAGAGCTTTTCTCATGTTATCTACTGAAGTATAGTTTGTTCTATCAGAACATTCACGTTTAAGTGGGGATAAATATTACCTCTCGGCATTAAAACTATCTCTGTTGCTAACATTTTTTTAGCAATAACCGACCACCCGTTCTTCCACTGAAATCTTTCTGTGTAGGAAACACCTATCATCTTCTTCCTTGACTATTATGGTGGTCAGCAACCACCTTAGTTTTATTGCTGACGGATCATTTTCGACCTTCACCCGCGCTAATCTTTTCTCCGTGTTAGAAGGAATTAACGAAAATTCCTAATCTTTTAGAGTGGGGTACGTGCTTCTTTTTCACAAGTAAATTTCACAACTATTGTTCTGAAATGCTTGTCATGAGAGGCGAAAGTTTTGTGGCTTCACTTGTGTCTTGCGTTTTTACAGTCAGTTCATGTGTTAAATTTACAACACGACCAGTTATCGTGTTGATACATTTATATTACAAGTGCATTTGTTAGGATTATTCAACTCTTTTATCGGTACCAGTTAAAAAAAAAGTGCATTGGCCATTTCGTTTGACAATTTTACGGAAACCTTCTAAATGAGTCGCCGTCTACTGGTATGACTGAACCGTTTGAGGCAGTTTTGTTATAACTTCGTTGTGGATGCTTTTGTTCTGGTAGTGCTACTGTTGTCAACGTTACTGATGCTGCTCATCAATACTGAGGCAGAAAAATCAACCCATGACACTGATACACAGCTGCGGCTGTTCTTGTTGATTGAACCATCGATGTTATTTGACTTAAAAGGTGTCAAACTTGGGAAGGGAAATATTCGTTGGACTTGAAAGCATTCCCGTTTGTCTACTCACGTTTTCCATTATTGTTTTTGTTGCTGTTGTAATTCTTGTTACCGTCGTTATTATTCATGTTGATTTTTCCTTCGGTATTAGCGGTATTGGTTTGAAGCAGACGACAGTGTTTTTTTCTCTTCTGACGTCATCTGTCGTTTTCATAGAAACAACACCGCTGTTACATAGTGAGCAGATGCTTGAACATTCATTTTCCCGCCCCCTCCTTTCTTCCTTTGTTTCAATTAAACACGCTTACATTCCCCGAATGTTATATTTGTACTTGTTGAATATTAAACTATCCAAAGGATCCATGGTTCTTTCAAGAAAAAACAAAACAAAAGCTGGCAAGGCGTGGCTGTGTGGTAAGAAGCTTGCTTTCCAACCACATGGTTTCAGGTTCAGTCCCACTGCGTTGCACGAAAGCCGTGTGAGTAGATATGGGAAATGGAAACTGAAAGAACCCTGTTAATTATATATTTATATAAATAAAAGTGAAATTCTGTCTGTCTGAGACCTCTGCATCTCTGTCTACATTTGCTCTACGTAGACATATACCTTTTTGGAATCAGGATAATCTGACCTTCATTAGGTTCTTGAAATCCAGCAGTGGGATCTGATGTAAGAGCATTTGGGCTGCTATTTCTAGCAGGTAAGGCGACCTTGAGAAGTTTCAAACGGTTTACAAGAGTTACCTCCCTTAGCTATAATAAACGCAACATTCTGTGTTAGAAAACTGGCCAAAACTTTTTGAATTTAATGTCAAAACTTTGTAACAGTTACCTCCGTTACCTACAATAATACAATTAACAAAATTCAAGGACAATCACTCAAAATTGTTGTACTTCATCTCATACAGCAGTACTTTCCCATGGTCAGCTCTATGCTGGTTGTTCTAGATTTGGAAATGGCAACACTCTCTTCGTACTAACACCAAAGGGTAAAAACCAAGAATAGTTTTCATCTTGCTGCTTTATAATGATATCCAAATGTCACAGTGATACAAAATTCTCCAAATGTGATTCTCTGTGATATAAATCTGAGATGGTAGGATACCAATAAATGTTTTATTATTATTGCTCCCCTCAGTTTTGGGCCAAAGCCCCATTTAGCCCTCCGCAGGAGCTAGCTTAAAAGTCCGCACGGAATGCAGCTTTTAAGCGAGTATATATATATATATATATATATATATATATATAT
>NC_069005.1:20936104-20950422 GCF_001194135.2 Octopus bimaculoides | reverse complement strand
AAAACAGAAAAACTAACCAAAAAGAAACGAGTTCGTTTCTTTGTGTAGTTCAAAAAAATTTTTGAACCAAAACATACTAATTTGGGTGAAAAATGTGAAATTTTTTACAGACCGGAAATTGAACGTGTTGTTGAATATGTTATGTTCATTAACTGGCTATTTTTACTTAAATAGGCCCATTTTGGCTCCTACGCTGGTTTTTTCTGCAAGTGGTCACATGACCATACGCAATCGGATTAGTCATTCAGTCAGACCACTTATTCGTCCAGAAAAGTGTGGTCCATTTGAGCCTACCCTTAGCTATTTAAGGATGCTATTTTCTTCAGCGAGGTGGGTCATCATGATGGAGTTCGGATCTTCAGCATAGAGCAAGTTTTATTCCGTTATGCATTACCAGTGAGGAGAGAATTGTCAGCAGTGATTCTTGTCACCATGCTTTGTGCTTTTCCTGCACACATCTTCATCTTCAAGTTGCACGCGGAACCAATGTACTTTTATTAAGAGAATTATTCATGTTGAACCAGTTTGCTGTATCTTATCTATAAAAGGCATTTTCTATTAAAAGAGAAATAAATTTAGCCGTCAACTTTAACTTGTGTCTTCATATTTCTTGATGCCTTTTATCATGACTCGTTTGAAACAGGATTATAATATTACCAGGGCCTTAGCCACATTCATCTTTTATCACCACTCTAAAGTGTCTTTCCCGTCAATATCAACAATGACAACGATGATGATTTCTAACTTGGATACACTAAGGTCACATGTTCTAGGGCTGTGATTCTCAATGTGGAACATACACCTCACCAGTGGAATCTTGGAAAATTGTGAAGTGGCATGGGACATAGAATTATGAAAATCTTCTTTCTTTTTACAGCCTCTTGGTTAACTCAACTATTGCTAGTAGATATCTCTAAAGTTCCAATCCAATTCTGAGAAGAGTTATCAGAACTGCAACATGTGAATCAGTGAACACTTTTTAAAAAAATGAAAGGTAGCAAGATGTGGCTATGTGATGAAGTTGAAAGGAAATACCCTAACACTGCCATTTCAGCAAAGGATTCATTTTTCTACGTCTTATTTTGTTGGGTGTGGCTTTAATACTGTTCACGATTTGCTTTTAACCAGGTGATTCACAGCTGAAGCTAACAAAATTGTCTCCTCGAATCAAGGAAATCTGTCACAGTCACCAGGCACAAGGTTCTCATTAAAGTCATTCACATTGTTTTTACTTAATCAATAATGTCTTCTTTTTTTTTTTGTACTCAGTACTTAATAAAAGAATTACCAGTAGATTCATTTGTATTAAATAATTGTGATAAAAAATTTTTAATTAATGTCCAAACATTTTATAAACAAAGCATCGAATGTGTTGGCGTTTACAAAGTAAATTTCGAATGCAGTACAGCTGTGAGAACAGCAGAGGAAGTATGGTATTCAGCTGAAGTTGTGGTGAAGGCGAAGGTGGGAGAGTAGGTTGACCCTGTCGGGAGTCCCTAAGGACGGAAGTGCTGAAGAGAGCACGTGCAGCAGGCACAGGAAGTGGGGAAGAGTGCAGCCAGACAGCATGAATTCAAGACGTGTGTGTACGACCACGTGCGTGGTGTGAGAATGCTCCCACCAAATCGACAGGTAAGAAAGCCTCAATTCTCCTTTTTCCCAATTTCCCCTTCGTACCACAAGCTATTTTGGCTAGTTGCATAGCGTCCCCACCCCAAAAAAAAATCGACTATCCACAGTAAAATATGGCATCGAAAATTAGACTTGACAACGACATGTTGAAACCATTCTCTGGCCAAGGAAACGTGGTAGCCTGGATAAAGAAGATGAAGCTGGTAGCAAAATTGCAGGGGATACAGGACGTAGCCAGCTTCCTACCGTTGTATTTAGAAGGTAGTGCGCTGAACCTGTACCTAGAGATGTCAGAAGACGATCAACAAAAGATCGAGGAACGGCTGAAAGTTGCTTACACAGAGAGAGCCTTTAAGCCGTATAGTAAGCTCGGAAGCGTGAGGTGGTGGACCAGAAAACAGGTCGACGACTATGCGAGTGAAATTAGGAGAGTGGTGGCTTTAGCAGGGATTTCCAGCGAGGCAATAGAGAGTGTTGTGAGGTTGGCCTTTGTGACCAGATTTCTCGATCACATCTCAATAAGTTTGCAGCAGCTACCGGGTATTCACACCATGCCGGTTAACCCACGCGATGTGGTTTGTACGATGACGGAGACGAAGAGGCGAATGGAAACTAACAGGATGAAGAATGAAGCGATAGAAGCTGGGCAAACAACGAAGGGACCATGTTTCAAGTGTCATGGTCCTCATATAGTCAGAGACTGCACGGCACCGAAACTGGAATTGGTATGCTACTGGTGTAACCAGCCTGGACGCATTTCTAACCAATGTAAACAGGGAAACGGATGGAGGGGAGCTACTGCGCCTGGAGCTACCCCGTCAACCGATTAGAGGTGCACTCGCGGTCACTGCCAATAATAAACGTTCAGGTGGGGTCGAGAGAAGCTTGAGCCCTTGTGGATACTGGTTGCACTACAACCAGTAGTGCAACTGTAAAAATGGTGACTAGCTGGGGCGGTAACCCACATCTGAGCACAGTAGATGGCAGGAAAGTTAGGTGCAGAGGCGAGAGCGAAATACAAATGATAGTGCAAGGGTCGGCAGTGAAGGTTCAGGCGATTGTTGTCAACGAGTTGGTGGACGGCGTTGACGTTGTGGTGGGAATGGACATAATTGTCTGGCTGGGTGGCTTGACGGTTGGCGAGAAGGAAATGGAATTTGGCAACCGATGTGCTGCGTGCTATGAGTATGGAGAGGCGGAGAAAGGCTATGAGAGCGACGGAATGCATGTAGAAAGAGGGGACGATGTATGCGACATTGAAGATGAAGACTTCTGGTCCAAATCCGATGGCACACGATGGACAGTAGAGTACTCGGTTGGGGTTTGGCTTGAGTTCGGCGCCAAAATTTATAGCAAAGGTCCTAAAGACGGTCTTGGGGAAGGTGGAGCAAGCGACTTATTCATACATCGATGACATCCTTGTAAATGAGAGTGTAGCAACGGCCGAGAACTCGTAGATCATCTGAAGAAGAATGGGCTGACTGCTAAACCACCAGAGGCCATGGAAGGAGGTGCTGCACTGGGGCTCAAGATTGAAAGAGATAAGATGAGCAGGCTTGTTTTTTGCCGAGGAAATGAGATTCCCGACCTGAGCAAAGATACAAGTAGGCAAGACGTCTTCTTGGTGTGTGGAAAGATGGCTCCGGATAGTAAGCAGTTTCATCAAGAGGTGTGCCAAAGGAGTAAAGTGAAGTGACAAAGTAGGGGAGAAGACAACTGCTATGATGCAAGGCGTTTTGGAGAGAGTTAGAGTTAGAGCTGGAATGTGCCCGAAACAAAAAAGAGAGTTGTTTGGTATGATGCAAGTAGCTTCGCAATAGGAGTCATCCTGGAATTGGGGGCGAGAGAGTTGGAAGATGCAGCGTGGCTCAGAAAAAAGGATGATTGCAACCACATCAATGTGGCTGAATTGGATGCCATACTAAAGGGCGTGAACTTGGCACTGAGATGAGGGCTCCACGTATTGGAAACTTGGACTGATTCGGCCATAGTCAGAGGATGGGTGGCATCAGTGATCAGCAATCAAAAGAGATTCTGCACAAAGGGAGGCACGGAAATTATAGTGAAGCAGTAGTCCAAGAGAATGTATTCCTTCTGTTGAATACTCTCTTGTATTTATGTTGCCCAGTTCTTTTTAAGATAAAAACTCTAATGTCACTATTGTACACGATTGAATGTTTACATCAGAATGCTCCGTAGTTTAACTATAAAGTATCTATCTACACCACAAAGTTAGACATATATAAATTTATTTTCCAACTCCTCCACAAACACAATATCTCATCCGTGGTACTCTTCTGGGGGAAGAGATATTTATAACCAAATAGAATTATGCAAACACTTTCAACGTAGGCTGGTAATATTAAACATGGCGCCAAAGGCAACTAAGATATTGTTTGCTTATCCAAGAGGGAAGTCGTCAAATGGTTTTATTCAATTCATATGTTGTAATTTACTGCAAGGTGAAATATTGATGGTGAGTTAATCCTCAGAGAACTGGTCACTGAGCAGTGTTTCGCTCGGCGCAGTTGAAAGAAATGCTCGACCAATGGAATTCCAGACGTTTCTTCAGAGCAGTATATAGGCCTGCCGGGAATGGGATTGTGGAACATCACCATCGCGCAATCAAAGCCATGGCTGAGAGAGGGAAGATTTTTCCCATCGAAGCAGTGTTCTGGTACAATATGTCGCTAAGATCAAGACAGGCTGGGGAGACGGTTCCACAAAAGGTTGTGTTTAGATACGAATAGAGACACCCGAGCGTGGAACCACGACCCTTTGGGGAAGAAGAACAGTCGGCAAGTGTTCAAATCGGGAAGGAGGTGTGGGTGAAACCCCCTGGTGCGCGGTGTACAACTCAGTGGGGGAAAGGAAGAGTAACAGCAGTGAACTCTCGTAACAACGTGTCGGTGGAAGGAATGCTGCGTCACGTCCTAGACGTCGGGAGGGTCGTGAGCTCCTACGAAGAACAAAGTGAGGGAGAATGTAAAACATTAAAAATAAAGTTGTTCTTTTTTTTTTCCAATCACCAGTGGGGGTAGACATTTTTCTAGAAAGTTATAATGGAGCCTGGAGGAAAATTAGTTGGGAAACACTATTTTAGAGGATAGTCTTAATCTTGAATTATGTTGTAATTCACAGTCTTAATCTTGTACTATAATCCAAACTCACATCTAGGAAAGAACATTGCTTTCAAAGGCCAGCAATTTTGGAGGAGGGTGTATATCTATTTCATTGACCTCAGAGCTCGACTGGTATTTATTTTATCAGCTCCGAAAGGATGAAAGGCAAAGCTGACCGCGACGATATTTGAACTCAGGATGTCAAGCATTTTGCCCGGCGTGCTAGCAATTCTGTCACCTTTTTTATAGGAAGGAATATTTTATTTCATGAACTTTCAGTATTAAGTAGTAGTTTATTTTATCGATGACTCAACGAAAAAAAAGTTGACCCTAGATAGAATCTGAACTCACAAAATAAAGGGACGTGACTAAATGCTACAGAGCATTTGTCATCCAATGCTTGCATCACCTGCCTTTACGAAAACACAAATGATTTCTAATGTTTGAAAATATAAGGCACAAGGCCTCACAATGGAAACAGAGCTGTATAGCTGATTAAATCAACCTCAGTATTTTAGTTTAATGACCCCGGGAGGCTGAAAAGTAAAAACGACTCTGGTGAAATTTTAACTATGATGTTTTTTTTTTCTTTTTTCCTTTCGACAGCTATTCCACTGATTGTGACACAAAAATCAACATCGGCCAGTGAGACTGCAACAAATATATATTCATTCACATTAGCTGTGTGTGAGTACATACAAACTCGAACAGTGATCAATAAGTTCATACATATATGGGATCTAGTTTCTGAAAACAATCTGAGCAAAATTTTGCTAATGAGAAAGACTAGACATACATATGTACCCACCCATGCATTTATTTATTTATCTATTTGTTCCTCAAGCTGTCACATCTCCGATGCTCTGCTGGATCAAGGACTGGGAAAGCCAGGGTAGTGCCTACATCTGCTCGCGACTATGTAGGCACTTAAAATAATTAGCGAGACTTTGTTTTGTTTTGTTTTTTTAATTTATAATGAACCATTGACGTATATTTTGAACAATAAAATGATAATAAAAGCTAAAGCAAATTATGTTCGTTATATTACCCAAATCGACATATTTTCCTGCCCACACTTTTTATATACAAGGAGGAAGTCCGCAACAGATGTTACTGTTTCATAGAGAGAAAATAAACTATTTATTTTCAATTACACCTAAAATGGAATTGAAGGTTTAGATACCTTCTCCCATTATAATTGTTTTGTAGTTTCAAGGAGCTGGAACAGATCGCCGACGTGTGATACGGTCGATACAATAAATATAAATAGAACAATGCTTATATGTGCCAGAGGGAAATAAGAGACACAACCAGGTAGAATGTTTAAAAGAAAATTTATTGGTATGCTAACATGTGTGATTATGTGTGCGTCCTATATACAGAATTATAGACAGACCATCATAAGAATAAGATGTATGCATGTGTATGTAGGCATAGATGTATGCTCGTTAAGAGCATACAAGGATGGCGATGAAGAAGAGACAGTGAAAGAGTCTATAGCCATCAAAGTGATGAATGATAAATACCAGTTCGTTGTCAATTGTACACGATAGTTGAAATACTGTATCAAGAAGTTGCGGCGATGATGCAGAGCTGGTTGCGGTACAAGTCGTACGTGAAGTTGTGGCTGTGATGCTGTTGCCTGTGTCACTTGGTACAGGAGTTCTCGCACATTGTATATTCGCTGTTGATCCATGGTGAAGTAGTTCATGAACAGTGCAGTGTTGTAACTTGGGTGAGTTGCTTGTTGAGTTGTGTACGTAGAGAGATGTTGACGTTAGGAGGTGGTGACGGAGATGGAGATCACTGAATGTTGTTGGACGAAGTTGCTGAGTCTCCACGTGGCTGCTCTTGTGTTGTCGCTGGAACTGGCAGTGTCTTGTGTGGTCAGTGGCCAGACCTTAAAGGGTCTGAAACCGAATGACATCAAGACAAGGAAAAGTTAGGTTTTTTATAAGGAGTTGTAGCCCCAGCTGAGGTAGAAAAACAGGCTGTCACACGTGACCTTATTTGAAGGCTGCGATTGGTTGTGTTGCATATTGGCGCGTGATAGAGCAAGAGACAAATTGCGCCAATACCAACCAATCAGAGTAGTGGACACAACAGGGTCCAAAATGCGGCCAAAGGCTAGTTGTTATCTACTATGTTTGTATGTATATATAATATAGAGGAGAGGAATTTCACTCAAATGTGTACTACACAACTTTTTTGATGCTGTTTCTCCATGTTTGTATGTTGTTTTGCTTTAACTCAACATTTGCATTCACAAATATACAATAGATTCACACGTTCACACACTTGCCTCTGACACCAATGGTTTTTGAACTGGCAAATACCAAGTCACCACTACCAGAATATTAGGGGAATTTTTTTACCACCACATCTTTATTAAATGGGGGTGGGGAGTTTACACCTACAGAATTCTTCTTTGTTCGCCATGGCATTGGACAAGTTAAAAAAGTTGGATATTTGTGTTTACATCGCTGCATGTCGAAATCTTGAAAAAATGCTTTAATACATCATATAGATGTAATTTTTGATGCTGAATCTGAATTAGATCTAGTCTTTTTCATTCGCAAAATATGCATTTTTTGAAGGGAAGTAAAATATCTGAAAATCGGCTATAATAATGTAGCCTTCCAGTCTCATTGCTTTGAAGGTTTGATGTTGTGGCGAAAAAAATTGGAGAAAAAAGCTAGAGGTTTAAAAAATTTTTTAAATGGGTATTTTTAGCCAATAGTGAGACAGAAATTTTCTGCGTTTAGCAGAGTGGTGTCAACTTTAAGGTTGTACCCTGTGAATTTTTTTTAGTTTTGTGTCTGACCTGTTCATTGTAGGTTTTTAAATAAACAGAAATACCTAATAAAATCAACATGTATCATCTTACTGTTTCTTTTGTCTCTTCATTGATTGTATGTTTTTATCAGTTTTTAAAATTTGTTATATCAATATGTTTGTCTGCATGTGTTTACTTTATACATACTTCAGCATTATGTATACCTGCCATGTATTTATGTAGATCATTAATATATAAGTGCATGTGCGTGTGTGTGTGTGAAAAGGGGGTGTCTGTCTCCAAAACTCCAAAGTTGAGTAAAGTTTTCATTCTTGGATTTGTAAACTATGATAAGAATAACACTGGTCAACAAAAAATTTGTCCCAAGGCAAAAAAAAACCTGTATCATATATGTTGCATGCAGAATTCAAAAATAATGTCAAATTATCTGTATCACCCACAGTTTCTCTGTTCGACGATATCCCTCTCAGTTCTTGTTACGCGGGCTAAATTTCAGTTATGCTGTTGAAATGTGATGCTAGCGGTTTCAGACAACAGTGAACCACAACACAACATGCGGTTGTCATGGTAACAACCTGTCTGTTGATTAGCTAAAATTACCCAAATTTCTCGACTTTAATTCCAAATAACATCAGATTCTTTAATTTATGAGATAAAATAATTGGTTGATCATAATCAAAATTCAGAGTTGCATCGATACACCAAAATTGAAAGCAATCTGAGCAAGATTAAATGGGGCACATTTTGTGAATGAAAAAGACTAGATCCTAATTTTGTTATTCATTTATTCTAGAAAAAAATTTGCAAAAATGTTACAGGTGTTCAAAGTTTGATAATTTTCAGAATTTTCAGCTAATCAGAAAACAGCATGTTCACTGCCTCTTCCATCATCAGGGGAGGGGGAGCTTGGGCACCGACATATCAGAACATTAAACTAGCTACAGTAAACAGTGGAAAACATTAAAATATTCCCGACTTTCCAACCAAGTATCTTTACAGAGAGACACAGACACACTTCAGCCTCTCCAGTGGCAATGCCAATAAAATTTCCCATGAATTGGGGGGGGGGGGGTTCCCCCTCATGAGATGTCCTTCCTTACAAATTTTTTCCTTGTCACTGTTCTAAAATCTCTATATTGTTCTAGAATTAAATACCTTCTGTTACGACAACAAACAATTATAGAACACATGGTGGTTATACTCCTTGTGCACATGCGCAGCATATTTGGTTACTATGGAAACAGAGTTCTTCGCAATCAGCTATGGAACATGTAGTGCTTCTTTGCCTTGGTTACTATGGAAACAGAGTTCTTCTTCACGGTGATGTGTAAAATACCCACTTCTGATTGGCTAAAATACACAAATTTTGCAAATTTTAAAGGCTAATAACTTTTTAATTATGGGTTTATAGGAAAAATGAACGTCATTTTAATAATTAGTATACAAAGCTTAAATTTTAAAAAACAATTGGAACAAAATTGTAAACAGTGATGAAAACCACAAAGATCCAAAAAGTTTAATACCACCATAATTTTATTAAACATGAATCCTCACTTTCCCAGTAGGGACAGCCTTGTCCCAACTATGAAAAACGTTCTATGCGGTGGGCTTGCAAAATTTAGAAATAATTTCAAATGACAGAGAGTAGAGATGTTGAAAATTCAAGAGAATGTTTTCCTTCTGTTGTATACTCTCTAGTAACTCTCTTGTATTTATGTTTCCCAGTTCTTTTTAAGATAAAAACTCTAATGTTGCTATTGCACACAAATGAATGTTTACATCAGAATGCTCCATAGTTTAACTATAAAGTATGTCTCCAACACCAGTTTAACTATAAAGTATGTCTCCAACACCAGACAACAAAAACCATGTTCCCCAGGGTAATTAATGAAAATATATTTAAATTGTTGCTCATTCTAAATCATCAGGAATACTACAAACTGTGTGAGTAATAGTAGTAGTTAAATATATATAAATTTATTTTCCAACTCCTCCACAATATCTCATCCGTGATACTCTTCTGGGGGAAGAGATATTTATAACCAAATAGAATTATGCAAACACTTTCAATGCAGGCTGGTAATATTAAACATGGCGCCAAATCAAAACTACGATTCCAAAGGCAACTAAGATATTGTTTGCTTATCCAAGAGGGAAATCATCAAATGGTTTTATTCAATACATATGTTGTAATTTACTGTAAAGTGAAATATTGGTGGTGAGTTAATGACTAGTTTTAAACTATACTGTTATTTTCAAAGCAAGAAAGTTGACCATTCACATTGACTTAGTTTTTACACACGCACACAAACACACACTCACATGAATTTATTGCCTGTCCACATAAGTAGAGCTGATGTATGAAAAATATATATATCCACTGTAATTAAGAGCTCAGTTAATATGTCATTTAATTCCAACATGTTATAACATTGTAGTACATCCAATGGAAGGAACATAATCAGGTAAAACAATCCATAAGAGCGACACATTTAAATTATAATAAGGAAAAGCATGCATTTCACAAATGTAGCCTAATTTAATTACTTTCAGCAGATGTTTCATTAAGAATAAGCTACTATTACTACTCACACAGTTTGTAGTATTCCTGATGATTTAGAATGAGCAACAATTTAAATATATTTTCATTAATTACCCTGGGGAACATGGTTTTTGTTGTCTGGTGTTGGAGACATGTTTCATAGTAATTTTAGAATGCTGATTTCAAAAGTGAAAACCATTTTGCTATTTCATGCCAAGATTTTACACAAACTCAAATGCCTATTTTTCAACATTTCCAGTCTTGTCATCATTTCTAAGAATTGATTTGGCTTCATCAAATGCAGATCCCTGTATGGAACTTGACATAACTTTGGAAACATAGTTTTTCAATATTATTTAAAGTTAATGCAACAACAAAAGTGAAAACAAATGTCATGGTTTAAGTATCTTCAGTAAATAAAAAGCATAAAACTTGAGCTGCTTTTACTACTTCCAATCTAACCAGTTTTAAATGTCATTGTGACAGACATGCCCTTTATTCATTTAGATGTCAAGGAACATGTTTCTGTGGTTCTTGACATCATACAGGTCTTGTATTTGTGGAATTTGTCTGCAGATATTTCCACACTGTGCTTGATTTAGAATGACTATCATTACAAACCAGGTGAGACATGTTTTGTTGAATTATTTCCTATGAAAATTGATATTTTCAATGTGCTCTTAATGTTTTAATTGAGGTCACATAGGTCAAGGTCACTTTTGTTAAGCATGGTCAAAGAACTGTAAAAAGAACTTCATGGTATGCATGCTCTTTACGCAACTTTACCATCACAAATCTGCATTTGCTAACTTTATACTGTTGACTATTCTGAGAATACTTTTCCCAGGTGACAACTGGCTTGAATATATGTTTAGTATTTCAGAAATATGGCTATTTGTGAGAAGAGAAAATGTAAAAACAGTCCTGATGCATTCTGCTATATTTGTGGATGTTGAGTGTAGTCTTGGTACTTGCACCCACCACATGTGTGATCCATTGTTTATGGGGGTCCATATAGCTCTGGTCTACCCATTCAATCTCTCTTTAGGGGTCTTCTTGACCATAGACGTTATGGTTGGGGGTCTACCTCTTATCAATCTAATGGAGAAGAAACAACTAAGATCATGGTTATCTAAGTGATCATTGTTGCATGTCAGTCTCAGGAGGAGGACTAGTTCTTCTGTGTCACAGGTAGGTTGCATGTGTAGACAATGATCACACTAAAGTTTGATTGACTTTTCAACTATTGTATTAACCTACATCCTTATATTTACAACAGTACATCTGATAAATTAATGGAGCAACATTCAATGAACATAATAATAACTTTCTATATAACTTGCTGGATAATATAAAAATAGTGCAATTAACAAGAACAGTATAACCACCACTAACACTAATAATAACCCACCATCATCATTACCAAGACAGCCACAACTACCAACTCACCATCTGGTATCTACAATAATAGTATCATCATGATAGCAATGTCTGTAGCTACATATGTAGTATGTCAACATAATAAGGGTGTGAATAGAGTGTGTAGTTTTTATGACTCAAGTGCAAAGAAAGTGCAAGGGACGAACTTCACATGAACCAGGTAACCCTTTAATGAATATAATCATACAGTACTTCATTTTTTCACCTTTTTATCTTATCATTTCTGTTCTTATATCCACAGGATTAAAACAATTTTTACTCTTACAAAACAGTTCTTTCTTAGTGCTAAATTACTTACTGTATATTTTTGTGGGGTAATTGTTGATTATTGCTGTTGTTGGATTTATCTACAATTCATGATGCCTGGAAAAGGCCATCAAGTGGAACTAAATATTGTTGTGAGATAAGGAATTCTAAAAGGATTACACTGGATATTAATCTTGATATGTTAAAATGGTTTGATACAAGAGAAAAATAAATCAACTACATTGTCAAAATATTAAAGTTTGCAACATCTACAGTATGAACAAGACATGGCAACAGAGAGAAAATTAAGTCAAATGCACAAGAAGTTACGCTGATAACTGCTTGGACCTTGTTTTTCATAGATCAAGTGTGATACTTCATATGGCACAGATCTTAGATGTATGCATCAAGGATAAAATTTGACACATTGTGCTGATAAGCATAATGGTAATTTTCAAAAGCCAAAAGTTTTTAGAATGATTTGCAAAAAAGAAAGGTAAAACTCCTAATGGAAAACATTTCCTGTTTTGTAAAGGATGGTTTGAAAGGTTTAAGAATTGCTTGAATTTACACAATGATAAGGCTGCTAGTACTGATACAAAAACTGCAGTTAATTATCCTCAGCAGCTGACAAAAAATTATTGTCAGAGGAGTCTACGCCCCAGAGTAAGCATGCAATGCTGATTAAACTACTTTTATGGGAGTTCATGCCTGCAATGATTTTATTTCTGAAGAGAAAATCAACACTAGAGTTTAAAGCTTCCAAACATCATCTGATGCTTCTTCTGGGAAGAAAATCCCCAACTCGTGTGTCAGTCTGAAAATCCAAGAGCTTTCAAGGGTTACACAAAGTTTAATCTACCTCTGCTTTGACTTTCAAATAATAAGGTATGGATAACTAAAAATCTTTACAAACCATGGTTTATTTTTGTCCCACTGTGTAAAGAAACATATTTCCAACAAAACATTGCTCATTTTAGACATTGCATCAAGTCACTCAGTAGACTTAAATGAGCTTTCTGATAATGTAAATGCAGGATATATCCTCAAAAATACAACTTTTTTGCTTCAGCTAATGAATATAATAGCTAACTTCAAAATGTTATGTAAACAATTGATAGAGAGGATAAACCTACAGTTAGAGACTTCTGAAAGAAGTTCAACATAATGGATACTGTGGATAACATAGCTGAGTCATGGGATGAAGTGAAACTTCTTGGCACTGAATGGTATTTGGAAAAATATATGGCCAAGGTGTATCCATCACTACAAGTTTTCCACAAGCAGAAAATCTACATCAAAAGCAAAAAAATATTGTAACACTTGCAAATGATGTAGGATTTGAAGAAGTCATAAAATATAATGTGAATTAGTTGCTGGTGTTCCACAGAAAAAGTTTATCGAATGAGGAGCTGATGCTATTGGAATAAGAACAAGCTGAGAATACAGATAAGAAATACAGAAATCCCACCAATTCTGCTTAAATTAACTGCAGAGAATATTGCTAAGGGGTTGACACTCATAGAGAAAAATCTGCAAGTCATTTGCTGGTAACAACCCTAATCGTGAATGTAATATAATTTGCAAGGGAAGTTTATAATAAGCTCTGTTCCTCACATGAAGTAATTTCCATTAGAATTTAATATGTAGTCTCTAGTCTATGCAAATACCTAAAGATAAGCACGTTGCATGAGATGCTTTAAGAAAATATCAACAATAAGCTGCTATGCAAAATTAGTTTCTGTTAGATTAAAACAATCTGCAAAGGGGTGTCTGTAAAATGCCATTTGGTGATCCAATGCCAGTGGGTGCTGAGCTATAAAAGCTTGAGAACTACCACTTTAAATAATGTTGACTTTGTGGTAAGTTATTTAAAATGTTGAAAATCCAGGCTAATACATAATAAGGTGAGAGCTGTTTCTCTCTCAGATAATATTTGTTCACCTTTACAGTTGTTACTGAGACAAGTATCAGTATATAAATGACAAGGACCTACCTGCTACACAATGATAGCTATCATTGTGTAACAGGTAGGTCCTTGTTTGATAAACTTTTTCTGTGGGACACTAGCAACCCAATCACATAATCTTTTATGACTTCTTCAAATCCCACATCATTTGCAAGTGTTACAATATCTTTCTGTTTTTAATGTAGCTTTTCTGCTTGTAGAAAACTCATAGTGATTATTAATTACTAGCAGAAATACCCGGCTTTGCCCGGGTTAAAGAGAATAATGAAATCTAAAAACGCCATCTAGACTACGCAACCCTCAACTGTTAGTAGCTACGATACCATATTTCTACATTAATAACTCTCCAATCCATGCCAGCATGGAACATAGACATTAAGTGGAATGCCAGTCTCTCATCCAGGAAGGCCTTGAAATGAATGTTACCAACTGGGGACTATGTGTGTCGCAGTGATAATAAAAAGACTCAAAGGAGGTCTGCAACGAAATAATTTTACTCAACACTTTGCAAGTGAATCAGTGGAGGCAAAGATGCGTCTCATTTACTTGACAATTTATGCACCACATTGC
>NC_069005.1:20934963-20935758 GCF_001194135.2 Octopus bimaculoides | reverse complement strand
TCTCTCTCTCTCTCTCTCTCTCTCTCTCTTTCTCTCTTTCTCTCTCTCTGAAAGTATCTGTCATTACAGTATCGAAATGTGATTGTTTCAGTTAGTGGAATAGTTTCATTTTTAAAGTGAAAGTATTTGACATGAGTGTTTTTGTTTCACTTTTGACACGTAATACTTAAATAGTGGAGGAGATATTATGTTGCCGTGGGCTCGAACTCTGCAAGAAGTTAAAAAATTTTTTTGACTAAAACACAACTGTGTAAAATTTGAATGAAATTGGTTGCGTAGTTCTCGAGTTTTAGGGATTCACACACACACAGACAGACAGAAAGACAGACACACACACATTCTCATTTTTATATATATAGATTGTCAATAATGTTGTCTATGAGATAGACTTTGGTAATGACTGAAGCAGACATCATAGAACAATGACAATGATATACATTAGTTATAATACAGTTCTATATTTAAGAGATGAGGAATTATTTATATTATTTACATTTGTCGGATATTTGTCCTCATCTTGTTTGTTGTTAACGGCTGATATACCCTCCAGCCTTCGTCAGGTGTCTTGGGTTCTCATTCCTAACGATGTTACTATTATTATTATATTATTATTATTATTATTATTATTACTACTATTATTAATCAGGTCGCTGCCGTGAATCGAACTCGGAACCTTGGGGTTAGTAGCCCGCGCTCTTAACCACTACGTCATATGCCCGTGGGCAATTATGGGGTGAATTTTAAGGCTTATAAATCTATTATTTTTCTATCCTTCCTCAATACCGGTTCCCATAT
>NC_069005.1:20928982-20934534 GCF_001194135.2 Octopus bimaculoides | reverse complement strand
GTGTCCTAGCATATGTGCTGCTTCTTTTAGTTTTCATATTTTCCAGTGTTGTTCCCTGTCTATTATTTTAACTTCGTCCCACAGGGGGAGGTGGTTTCCATTTTTCCATACATGATCAGCTATACCCGATTTATCAATATCTCCTCGTGTCACAGCTTTGCGATGTTCTTCTACCCTTATTTTGAGGGGGCGACATGTTTCGCCTTTGTATAATCTACCACAGCTGCATGGGATGGAGTACACGCAGTTTTTGGTCATAACCCAAGACACCTGACGAAGGCTGGAGGGTATATCAGCCGAAACGTTGTGTTAACAACAAACAAGATGAGGACAAATATCCGACAAATGTAAATAATGTAAATAATGTATTAGTTATAATGATAATATAATGTTATATATAATGTGTTAGTTACTAATGATTGAGATGCATGACTGTACATACAACAGTGGTCTGCTTACAATTGTCATAATGATAGTAATAATATCCTGTGTATCATTTGGAAATGACTGAAGTAGATGTCAGTTATGCAGTATAGTGTACTAATTAGTAATGACACAGACAGATGCCATTGTATGTATCATGCTTTGTCTCGATAATCCAGTGTACATACAGTAATCTATGAGATCTATTTAATCATGGATGATCTTGGACTAAAACTTTATGGTGTTGTTTTTTAGTCTAGGCTTTGGAGTATGAGGTGAATACTTACATGCTGAAGGTTCTGCTGTACTCCATCTCTGAATGCAGGAGTTGATGGCACATCAGGCAGTGAAACAGTTCTGTGCTTCGGCTCCCTTTCACCACAACACCACAGCTATCTGAGGCAATCCACAGATGTAGCTGAAAAAACTTCTATGCAAGTGCACAAGCTTTGTTGAGTCAGATGTTGTCACTCTCAGCAAAGTGTTTCTATTGTCCTCAATGCTCATTCTTGCTGTGCCGCTCGGCCTCTCTTTGGAGTCAGATATAATGACTTGTTTTCTTAATAGCTTCTGAGGATTTCCTGGCAACATTTTTTTCTCTCCTTTACAGCTAGTTCAAGACTTCTGAACATCGACTGAACCCTAGTTCCAACAAATCCTCTAACACCTGTCTCTACAAGAAGGCATGTTGCCTCAAATCCATTGTTTTTACAAAGAGTTCAACCAAGCCATTGTATTTTCTGTCAGATTTACAAAAGATGTGTTACATGTGTTTGTTGACACATGATAACATATTCGTGATGTATCTAAGTGTGTATGTCACATGTGTATGTTGATCTTCCTGAAAGTACTTATTATGTGTCTTAAATTGTAAATATTGATCTGCTATGTGTCTCTGTGATATATCTGTGTGTATGTGTGTGTGTGCATGAGCAAATGTGCTTCATATGGTTATGCTGTATCTGTGATTATATGTGTGCCTGTACATAAATATATTTCATATGCTAATTATTGAATTTTCCTTGATGTGTCTATAATGTATCTAAATATATATGTATGAATGTGCATTAAAATAACAATATTTTACCATATGCTAATGTGACACTATCAAGCGGAAGTTGTATGCTTTTAAAATTACAACAAAAGTTTCTATTTATTGATTTCTTTGATGACTGAACCATCTGTTTAATGAGAAGATGAGCAAGTTAGATGTTTGTTTGTTGGTGAGTTCACAGCTGGCATAAGAAGATATATGGCTTTACACAATTCAATCAAATAAATAATATTTATACTAGAAATTGCAATCAAATTTCCCCTCTGATCACACATCTACTACATTGAGATGAGAAGACCACATTGAATAATGTCATCCTACACATACACTGCCATATGATGAGGGTGTTACAACTTGAATGTCTGTGATAATGTTGGATCGGGACTAACCGAGAACCAAACAACAACCAAGAACAACTACTACAACCACTATTGCAACAAAAGCAATAACTCAAATAACTCCCTAATTGTAAATCAATTCAAAGAATTCATTCGCATGGAAGGTGAGTAAATGTTTTTTTTTCATTGTTTGGCTTGTGGTGTGGGAGAGAGACTAGTGTTTATTGGTGTGGTTGAACTTTAAAAATTTACTAGAAATGATATGGTAGTGACAAAATGATTTGCAGTATTTAGTTAAGTCCTTTTATATTCTGAGTTCAAAATTTCATTGACATTAACTTTGTTTTCCAACCTTCTGAGGTAAAAAAAAAAAGGTTGAATCAGAATGTAACAGTTGCTGTTCCTTTTGACTTATTTAGAGCAGTGGTTTTCAAACTGTGGTCCACGGACCACAGGGGGTCCGTGGACAGCAAATACTTTTTATGGGCAATTTGATTTTATATATGTTTTTTAATCGAAATCTTTTAATTGACAATAAACCTATTTGTTAAATACTGTTAAATAAATAAATGTAAAAATATATGTCATTCTAAGCAAATATTTATGTATAAATTTCATAAGCGTTTATAAGGGGGTCCCTAAGGTAAAACCTGAAATATGAAGGGATCCGCAAGTCAAAAAGTTTGAAAACCCCTGATTTAGAGGTTTTAAAGTTTGTATCATGTTATGACGTTGCTTCTGGTGGCTTCTGTGACCAATGAGGAGATGAGCATCAAAAATAGACTACTAGGGCAAGTTGTTATATGCTATAGACTACTACTGGTTAAGAACATAATTGACAATAGCCCTAGTTCTATATCAGAAATAGAAAAAAAATTTCAGCATTAAGAAAACTCAAAGAGACAAATGGAGAGAACATTCTCCCAGTGATGGGATGTAGTTGGGGACTTCACCGAATTAATGTCTGGTTTCTATCATCTAACAAGAAATCAGTGGACACATACATACAGGCTGAAGCCAGATTGTGGCAGAATAGCAGCTAACCTGCATCAATGGGAATATTTTAAATTCTCTATATGCTGAACATGTCAGGTATGTTCACAAAACATATACCACCTCATGTTGCACTGACTGATCATTTTAATCACAGTAGATAAGAATCAATCCATGAAAGTGGTGAGGCATATATCAATGGGATTTCAAATGTAAATCTAGAGATATCTTTTATCTTTTACTGCTTTCAGCCATTTGACTGTGGTCATACTGGAGCAGTGCCTTGAAGAATTTTTTTAGTCAAATGAATCAACCCTAGTATATTTTTTTTCTTTGTTATGCCTGGTACTTATTCTGTCAATCTCTTTTGCCAAATTTGCTAAGTTATGGGGATGTAAAGACACCAACACTGGTTGTCAAGCAGTGGTGGGGGACAAACACAGACATGAACACACACGCACACACACACACACACACACACACACACAGACACACACACAAACAGAGGCTTCTTGCAGTTTCTGTCTACAAACTCCACTCACAAGGCTTTGGTCAGTCTGAGGCTATAGTAGAAGACACTTGTCCAAGGTGCTACACAATAGGACTGAACCTGGAACCATGTGGTTGGGAAGCAAACTTTTAACCACGCAGCAATTTCCCTGAAATTTAGACAACATACCATAGAGCTGATGAATGCTGCTTACATATCTGGGATAGTGATATGGCTAGACACAGGGTTATGAGTGGTGGGGTACAGTGGGTACATCGCAATCATACACAAGAGTTTACTGAGATCTCAGGATCAATTTGGCCTCTGCATCTTTCAGGAGACTCAGTGAACGAGTTTTTCAGAACAAGAGCCTTAGAGCAAGTACAAAAATCATTATTTGAGTTCTCTGTGTATCCACCCTCCTGCACAAGTGCTAAGAACACCAGATCAGACAACTGAATTCCATATCAGATCACTCCAGAGTATCTGCGGTTTCATGTGGAAGGACAAAGTGCCTTGTACCAAAATTCTCCCAAGGGCCGGTATCTACAGCACTGAGGCCTGCATCCTTTGTCGTCTTCTCCATTGGGTTGACTGTGTGATTCAGATGCCAAGTATCTGACACCCAGAGATGGTCCTCTTCAGCAACATTGAGCTCTGAAGTAGGCCTCATGGACAGCCAAAACTTTGTTTACATGATCATCTTAAGCAATCTCTCATTTTATGCAGCGACCCTCCCAATTGGTTGGAGCCCATGGCTATTAATTAGAAGACATGGAGGTCTTTGTCTGATGTTGGAGCAAAGTGCTTCGAAACTGAACACAGGAGACTGCATGAAAAGAGGAAGAGATGTCCCCAACCCCTGTGGCTGATGTTTGGGGTTACTTTCAGTACCCCCAGTGCCACAGGATCTGCTTATCTCATATTGGTCTTGTCAGCCACATCCATTCCCATGAGAAGCAATTTAGTGGAGGCAGAGGAGGATGAAAGTCTTGGAATGTCATCACCTTTGATGGGCTGTCATAAGCAAAAATGTAAGTGTGTATGTTTTGAATTTTAATATTTACAGGATGAAAGGGAACTCAAAAGAAACTTTTTAGCCCTTGATAAAACTGCCCTGACTAGACTTATACGTGATCTTTTACAAACAGCATAGACTGCATTCCAAAGACTAAACTTTTGCCTTGAGGACCAGAAAATACTTAAGCTTTAATTAATTCACAACCCTTTACAGAATAGTAATTACTCTAGTATGGGTCACTTATATAGAATAGTGATATGGTCAGACATATAAACATTCTAGACTACATCTAAACAACAAAGGTTTCATCAAACCCGATCACCCCTTCTCGCTTGCTCTCTTTCTCTGCCGCCTCAAAGTTCTAGAATGCTTACTGCTTATATATGTAGAATATTAAAATAGTTAACACAGAAACACTGTAGACTGCATCTAAAGGGCTCAGATTTCTTCAAGCCTAGCCATTTATTAACCCTTCCAAATCTCAAGGCTTATATGAGAGTATTGCTCATTAGAGGAAAAAATGTAACAGTTAGGGGACAATGGGCACCAGATGAGAAGACATGCAAGGTTTTCTCAGACCTTTCATACCAAAAGTATCTTCCTGACTTTTGGGAATTGAGAACCTAATGCTCTGTTCAAAAAGTAGGGATGAATTCCAGCATGCAAACACAGTCAGAATGCTTGCTGTGACCCTTCCTACTGGCCACAATTTCAAAGTTTCCATTACAGCTATCCATGTCATGTCTTACAGCTTTTACAGTATTCACAGAGCATTGAACTGCAGTCATGATGTCAGCATTTTGACATCTGGCATGAATCATCATGATAGAAATAACTCTTTTCCAATATTCAGATGGCTTAAGGTAGTGAGCTGGTAGAATCATTAGCATACGGGATGTCTTTACATTCTGAGTTCAAATTCCACCGGGGTCAGCTTTGCCTTCCATTCTTTCAAGGTCAATAAAATAAGTATCAGTTGAGCACTGGGGTCAATGTAATTGACTTACCTCTCCCCTGAAATTGCTGGCCTTGGGTCAAAATTCGAAACTAATATTCAGATAGTTTCTAGTCCGCCATGTTAGCTAACTTTTTCTCAACTACAACCTTAATCTTTAAGGACTCCAGTGCCACTTGACTGTTCACCAATACATTAAGCTGTTCCTGAAAAAAGGAGATGCAAAACAGGAAATTTAGTCTGAACACCCTGTATGTCATCATCATCATCATCATCAT
>NC_069005.1:20922149-20925705 GCF_001194135.2 Octopus bimaculoides | reverse complement strand
TCAGATACTTTCACTTTAACACTGAAACTATTCCACTATTTCAGTATTACCTGTCAAAAGTGAAACAATAACATGTCGCTACTGTAATTTTAAATATTTTCACTTTAATATTTTCAATTTCATACTGAAACTATTAAAGTGAGACTATACTCTCACATATATACAGGCATACTATAAGACCCAAGTAAAAACATTCCCAACAATTCAACTTCTCTGGTTGACATTAACACCCCCACCCCCAATAGGGGCCCTCATTCCCACATTTTAGAGCTCCATGAGCTCCATTTTGCAGGAGCAAAATCTTTGTTACAGGTTCCAGAAGACTGAAATTTTGGAATATGCACATAAAGATCAATAGTATGGGATACATGTCACATGATTAGAATTCTTTTAGGGTGTGTAAAGAGGGAAATAACCCTCATGTGCAATTTTGATGAAATTCGAATCATATGTATTCCAGTTCCTTACAGAAAATATAACAGAAAAGTCTCATTTTTCAATTGCATGTAACACGGGCAACGCCGGGTATCTCTGCTAGTATATTAATAAAATTATATTCTAAGCAGCTTTTTTATATGTAGTGAATATACCAGTATAGTTTTATATAAGCTAAGTATGAATTTATAGGGATACAAAGATTAGCTTAATTTATTTATGAATAAATAAAGGCTAATTATAAATTAATAAAGAAATGAAATAAAATAATCAATTTGGGCAGAATATCATAGAAATAAAATAGCTTAATTACTAATGCTATGATAAAGTATATTTAGCTAATTAACACCAATAGAGAAGATTTATAGAAAAAGTATAATAATTGAAATATATTGGACTAAAAATTATATAGCTAACTTATTTAGCTAATATCAATAAAAGATTGATGCCCGGTATCAGTTAAAGGAATATTTAAGTTATGGAACATTCAAATTCTACACTAATCTTTCTATATATAAACTGAGGGAGTATATTATAGGTTTAAGAAGTTATTGTTGTTACTCCCTACATGATATTTATAGTTTCTTAGTGGTACTTGTTTAGAAGAGTTATTTATATAAAGGCCCTTATAAAATACTAAGATCAGGAGGATGGAACCATTTAAGAAAGAGATAAATCAAGTAATCTCTAAAGATCATTTCAAACAATATTGTCTTATTGTACAAAGTTAAAATTCAAGGTAATCAAGAAGATTATTAAGAATGAAATTTTAACAAAAGGATAAAACTTCCATGAATATTTTGAGTATATATCAAATTTTTACCACAATAGAGGGAGGAAAAGAAAATTGCAAAGAAAATAGTTTAATATTTATTTACTTATTACTTATCTAAATATTAACTTATTACATGGTTACTATAGAGATTGATCATTTACCTGGTATTTAATAATAGACCAACCGAGGTTAAAAAACATGTTAATTGTATACTGATTTAATTAAATTGAACTATTTTAAGTTGTTGAGATATCGATATTACCTTATATAATCTGAGTATGAAATAATAGGGGTACAAGGATTAGATTTATTTAAGGCATCTATAAAATAAAAATAATAATAATATTAACAATAACAATAAAATGATCAGTTAGAGTAGAGCATCATAGAAAAGGAATAAAGATAGCTTATTCACTAAAAACCATAATAAAATATCCATACCTTATTAATTTCAATAACAAATATAAAATATGTATAATAATTTAAGTAAAACAATATGTCATTATTGGGTAAAGTTAAAATTTTGGGTTATCAAGAAGATTTATCGTTGAGGTGAGAGACCAAAATTTACTATAAATTAGTTAAACTATAATCAAAGCAGTTTAATTTTAAGTTATGAAGATACCCATAATTGTATATTATAAGCCAAGAATGAATTTATAGGGGTACAAAAATTTCGGTTTGTCTAGAGGCAATTATAAGGTATTAAAATGGTCAGGTAGGGTAGAACACACTATAGAAAAGGATATAAGACAGCCTAATCACTAAAATCATGATGAAGTATATGTACGACTTTGTAACTTCAATATCGTGTGTACATAGTGCCACTCGTAGTTTTAAATATTTTAGAATATTTAATTGTTATTGTTATTGTTGTTATTATTATTATTATTATTTTATGTTTGACTTTTGTTTTGCATTTGTACAAGTTGGATCCAAGTCTCACCCAGAGACCTCAAGAGACAACAAGTTAGAAGTTCATGTAGGTGTTATGCCTAGGGTACCATATATTTGGATTTGTACAGTTTTGTTCAAGTGAATGTTTAAGAAACCATAAGAAAATTATGTTTGCTTTAAAATTTGAGATCACATAGACAGTATTTTACGTAGGATATGGGCAGTTCCCATGAGCACTATCTTTTGGACTTCAGCCATTTTGGGGTTTCCTGGTATCTGAGCTAGGTAGTAATCAGCCCGTTTCGCTGTCATTCCCAGGGCACCTATGACAATAGGTATTGTTATTATTATTATTATTATTATTATTATTATTATTATTATTATTATTATTATTATTATTATTATTATTTTAAATCTTGTGATTTAAAACCTATTATGTACTTCTAAGTTTATAATCAGTGCATAGGTAGCATGCCCTATAGCATTAATTTTCCTTTAGTTAATATTGGGCTGCAGTCGTTATAGATACAAGCTAATTAAGTAAATAAACAATTTTAGTTTTAGATACTTGAATTATTACATATTTTCTATAAATCTTCTTTATTGAAGTTACTAAGTCGTATATATACTTCATCATGATTTTAGTGAGTAGGCTAAATTAATTAATTTAAATTGTACTTAATGCTTTTAGATTTTAGTTCCCATATATATTTACTAAGGCCAGTAGAATTAATTAGGGTGTCAAAAAGCTAAAGTATGATAGAGGGACAGCAGAGGTGTCTTTGTGTAGAGGTGGTACAAAGCCGAAGGAGATAAAAGGAAGGTAGTGATGTGGTGCTAGAACAAACTCTCAAGGTACAAGATGCTGAGCATAAGAGAAGATACAGACAGTGGGTCATGAGAGAGCTTTGAGAATAATATGGGATAAGAGAAGTGTTAAGAATGGAGTATTGTGCAGTGGGGGAGAGCAGTGGCTAAAGGCACAGCAAGGAGGTGATTGGTGGGAATAAATGTAGGCAGGGGTGTCAATGAGGAATGAATGTGGTCCTGAGAAGACAGGAGGAAGGAGGGAGGTAACCAGAAATGAGATGGTGAGCTGGTAGAAAGGTTAGCATGCCGGGTGAAATGCTTAGGAAGGCAGTGAGCTGGCAGAAACATTAGCACACTAGGTGAAATGCTTAGTGGTATTTCGTCTGTCTTTACGTTCTGGGTTCAAATTCCGCCAAGGTCGACTTTTCCTTTCATCCTTTTGGGGTCAATAAATTAAGTACCAGTTACGCACTGGGGTCGAGAGAATTGATTTAATCCATTTGTCTGTTCTTGTTTGTCCCCTCTGTGTGTAGCCCCTTGTGGGTAGTAAAAAAATAAGAAATAAGAAGTGAGAGGGTTGGTGATAAGTGCCAATTTCTGTAGTGAGGTGATTACTGTAGCTGAATAGTACCAGGTCTG
>NC_069005.1:20913790-20921852 GCF_001194135.2 Octopus bimaculoides | reverse complement strand
ATATATTTCCATCAGAGGATATATATGTGTGTGTGTGTGTATGTATCATTGTCATCATCTAATACCCTTTTTCCATATTGGCATGGGTTAGACAGTCCCAAAGGAGCTGGCAAGCCAGAGAACTGCCAGCTTTGTTGTCTGCTTTGACATGGTTTCTATGACTGGATGTACTTCCTAAAGACAAACTATTTTACAGTGTACTGGGTGCTCTTCATGTTGTACCAGCACTAGTTCTTTTTATGTGGCACCAACACCAACAGGGTTGTCAAGTAACTTGCTTGACAAAGACCCCTCAGCTGGGAGAGGAGTGTATCCATTTATTGTTAAATATTGGGGAAATACTACTCAGTACCATATACAGATTGATAATGTATTTCATGTTCGTTAAGTCAGTCTTTTGCTATTCTGAGTTTCACCTATTAGTGAACAGAATCTTCAGGCAAGTTACGGCTGTCATAAATTCTCCCCTCCTGCTTTACATACGTAGACTAGAGAGAAATGAAGGCAGTATGCTCTACTGGATGTGCAGCATCAATGTGCATGAATGACAAAGCACAAATGTGCTGAGAGAAAAGTTGGGCATAAGAGGAATCAAATGCAGCATGCAAGAGAGAAGAGACTTTGGACATGGGATGCGTATGAACGAAGACAGCTGTATAAAGAAATGCCAGTCAGTGAAAGTAGATGGCACCTGTTGAAGAGGAAGACCCAGGAAGACATGGGATGAAGTGGTGAGTACTGATCTCAGGATGTTGGGACTCACAGAGGAATTGACAGTGGACCGAGATGTCTGGCAATATGAATGTTCTAGCTTTTCGTTTATTCCAGTGTCTGAAGTTTAAGGTGTGATTGTTGAATCTTGCTCTGAAATTTCCCTCTGTGAGACCTACATATCTCTTGGATGAAACTATTATTAGCATTCGTGGAAATTATGGTGGTTTCATAAATAATGGCCTCAGTCATACAGGTTCCATTTAGTCTGCACAAGTCTTTTACCCTGCGGGAACAGCCAGCTTCGTGTTGTTGTGTTGCATTGTGTGTAATTATGCTTTAAAGTTTGGGGTGGAATTAAAACTAATTTTTTGGTTATGCCTATTAAAGAATTTTCTATATTTATAATGTATTGGAAAATGTCTGTCTATAAGTAACAAGAAATATTAACCTATATTAAAGGTCACTTCAGGGGAGTAAGGGGGTGTGAACCAGATAATTTTCCTGTGTCCATGTTTTCTTTTCTTTATTTCTGGTCTAATAGTAGGTGTGTAAGCTATTTCTTCTTTAAATATGTTTGCTTTAGGGGAATTGTTATATAGTGGAGCAGCATACACACACACGCACACACACACATACACACACACACATTAGGTCATCCCATAAATAATGCAGTTTTTTTTCAGTTGCATTCAACCATTCATTGACTCCTGTGTGTCATCACATAAGTCATCAAATTGGATCAATGGGTTCCTCACAAATTCATGCACACATGAGTGAATGTGTGCTCTTCTTTGGTGTCATGTCTCATGAATGAACCTTTTTTTTTTAACCAAATAGTGACTGGTGACTAGAAATGGGTTCTCTATAAGAATGTCAAGCACCAAAGATAGTGGGTAGAGAAAGGAGAAACACCGGCACACAAGGCTAAAGAAGGTCTTCACCCATATAAGGTGTTGCTATCTGTTTAGTGCAATATAAAAGGTTTAGTCCTCTTTGAACTTTTAAACCCAAACCAAATGATAACAACAGAAATCTACTGTGAGCAGCTTGGGTAGCTTAAGTCAGTGCTAGAAGGAAAATGACCATCTTTGGTTTCAAGACGAAAGGTGTTCTTCCATCAGGATAATGCTCAGCCACATACAATGTCAATTCCAAAGGCTGGAGCAGTTTGAATGGGAAACGATGCCCCATCCACCATATTTGCCAGACTTTGCCCCATGTGATTATCATTTATTCCACAGTCTACAAAATCGTTTGGATGAATAAAATATGAATTTTGTAGACAAGGTCAGAAGAGTACTGGAGGAGTATTTTTCATCATGGACAAGTGAATTTTAGAAGAGGGGCCTTGCAAGTCTACCAGATAGATAGAGGAGCATTGTAGAAAATGGAGGAGAGTATAGTTTAGATTAAAAAAGAACTTTGTTTATATTAATTTTGAAACATAAAAGAAGTATAAAAAACCGCATTATTTATGGGATGAGCCAATATATAAATATATACACAAACACACACATACATAGATACATGCGTGGGTGGGGGCAAATCAAAACCCAAAACAGGAAAAACAACAGAATTTAATTAGATGTACATTGTGAATATATCAGATTGACACTCAGTGAAAGTTTTAGATGGAAAAAATGGAGTGGAAATGATATTATCTATATACACAATCTATACATACATACATACATACATACATACATACATACATACATACATTCATACATATATGAATACATAAACTGAGGACACTACTTTCAGATAATTACAAGATTACAAAACGACCAGTCTTTTGTTTAAAGTTATGGCATGACTTATTATATAATTTAATTTCAATTGCTAATTACATTACAACAGCTATATTCTTTTGTTTTCTTGCACTAGAGTCAATAGCATTTGTTTTTGTTAGTCACAGTGAATTTCAAGCTTTAACATACTAATTAACAAAGATTTGTTGTTGATGTGGTGATGGTGGTGGTGATGATGGTATAGTGATGGTGGTAGTGGTGGTGGTGATGGTGGTGGTGTAGCTCACAGTTGAGGCGTTAGGAAAGTCAAGGGCATTATGATGCAATCCTTAGGTCAATTATTCCCCCAAAACAGCAAAGACCGTTATTGTTTATCTCCCAAGTAAATCCTGCATGAGTGGCACCTTGAAGGGTTTTAAGTCAAACAAGTGAACCCCAATATTTATTAAGTCTAAGGCAGCATCCTGGTGGAATCATTAGCACGCTGGGCAAAAATGCTTAGTGATATTTTGTCTGTCTTTACATTCTGAGTTCAAATCCCAGCAAGGCCAACTTTGCCTTTCATCCTTTCTGGATCGATAAAATAAGTGTGATTCAAGAACTGGGGTTGATATAATCGACTTACCTCCTCCCCTGAAGTTGTTGGCCTTGTGCCAAAATTTGAAACCAATATTCTCTTTTGCTGAACTGCTAAGTTATGGGGACATAAACAAACCTATACTGGTGGCCAAGTAGTGAGGTCAGGGACAGACCCATGACACCAAAGATACATGTCATCATCATCACCACCATCACCATCACCACCACCACCACCACCACCACCACCACCATCAGCATCATTGTTGTCATCGTCATCACCATCATTTAATGTCTATTTTCCCTGCTGGCATGAGTTGGACAGTTTGATAGGATATGGCATGCAGCAAGGCTGCGTTTGCCTTCAGTGTCAACATTGGCATGTTTTGTATGGCTGTATGGTTGTATGCCCTTCCTAATGCCAGCCACCAGACAATGCATGCTGAGTGCTTCTTTTTTTTTTCACCACAGGCACTAGTGAGATTGCCAAGTAAGTTGGAAGGCAGAGAATATGAGGAAAGAGGAAAGTTCACGTGGCTAAGTTCTTAGGAAGGAGAAGGTGACTTTATGCCAGGTGCTAAGGAGCTAAGGTATGACAGAGGGGGACACACAGCTATCTCACATTGTAAGAGTAAGTAGTGACAATTGGAAAGATGAAGATAAAGAAGAAAGATAGCAGTGATGGTGGGGAGTAAGCTTCTTAACTGCATGCATACATACTCATACATACACAAACACAACACGCGTGTGTGTGTGTGTGTGTGTGTGTGAGAGAGAGTAAATACACAGCTGAAAGAGATACTAATAGTTTCATGCTATTATGATACTCGAAGAGGCATATTTATAAAACACGCCATGAATCTTAAAGCAAGATCTCAGGTTCTGTTTATGCATTATACAGAGTATGTAAGACATTTGAGGAAAGATTTATGTTTATAAAAAAACAGATATGTAATAACAGATAACTTTATTTATCAAGAAATGTTATGAGGATAAACATAAACCTTCTTTTCTATAATGTTATTCAAGAAAGCCACCTTCAGCTTCAAAAACTGCTTCTATATGAGATCTAAATCATCTACATGCTCGAATCAAGTGGTCCTGGTTCATTTTGGACATTACTCTGACTATGGCAGCTTTCAAAGAATCTTTGGTGTTATGGGCATGTTCATTGACCTCTCTCTCAACAACGCTCCACATGTAATAGTCCAATGGATTGAGATCTGGAGAATTAGGAAGTCAAATGTTAGGGGTTATGTGACCATGAAAATTTTCAGCCATCCATTCCTGTGTTAATAGAGACATGTGTGATACTGCAGAGTCTTACTGAAACACATATGGCTTTCCATTGCATACACTGTCTATCCAGGGCTTAACAATTATTTCCAGGATCTCAATGTAAACAGCAGAGTTAAATCTAAGGCCTTGTGGAAAGAAGTAAGGAGGCATCACATGTCCTTCATTGCTGACAACCCCTAAAACTATGACAGTTGCAGGAAATTTTGTATGTATAACACTTGGAACTTCAGAAAGGTCTGCACATAACCATCTGTCATTTCTTCTGTTAACTTTTTGATCTTGGTCGAAGTTTTTCTCATTTGAGAAAAATCAAATCAAATCTTCTGTTGGATTTTTCAGATTGTTTAAGAACCTTTTAGATCTGATGTAGTGATTTTATTTTGCCTTTTCTGACAAACTGGCCTTTCCTCATCATATAAGACTTATATCTGATGTCTTTGTAGACAACATTTCTGACAGTTCCTTCTGACACATGGAGATCTTGTGCAATTGACCTCATAGACTTTCTGGGATTATAATCAATGGTCTGTTGAACTTGCTGGATAAGTTCAGGTGTTCTGATGATTTCAGAGCATTTAGAATGCTTTTTATGCTCTGATACCGGTGATATGTTTCCATCTACAAACTTTGTGGATGAAAGATCTGGCAACTTTAAAAAATCGAGATATTTCTAAATCGCTGTGCTCAGCCTTTATAACCACAATAACAGTATGCCTCTTCATTTCTTGAGTAAGCTGAGAGTCTGCCATTATTATTTTCTGAAACAAAGATTATACAGAGTTAGCAAAAAGTGCAGCAATGACCCCGAAATGGTATGTCCTCAAATACCTTACGCACCCTGTATATATTTGAAATATTTAATCCATAATTGTTAGTCTGACAAAATATAAATTGCGTTTTACCTATGGCTCATTGGGAACTTTATTCTAAGTGGCCAGACATAGTTTCTTTTGAGATTGTCACCCTAAAGGATAACATTATATATGATCATCATTTAGGGTTCAATTTTCTATGCTAGCATGGGTAAGACAGTTTGACTGGAGCTGGTAAGCTGGAGAGATGCACTGGACTTCTGCCTGTTTTGGCTTGAATTCTATGGCTGGATGCTCTTCCTAATGCCAACCACTCCACAGAGTGGATATCTTTTACATACCACTGATATGGGTGCCTTATACATGTCACTGGCACAAGTACCTTTCATGTGCCACTGGTACTGGCCACAACTAGTTAGCTTGATGTGTCTTTTCAAGCACAGCAAGTTGCCAAAAGCCTTGGTCACTTGTCATCACCTTCGTGAGACTCAACACTTGAAGATTAGATTTCACCACTTTATCCCATGTCTTGCCGGGTTGACTTCTTCCACAGGTTTCCTCCACATTTACAGATTGCCACTTCTGTACATGGCTGTCCTCATTCAGACACATCACATGGCCATACCAGCACAGTCTTCTCTCTTGCACACTACATCTGATGCCTCTCATACCCAATTTTTCTCTTAAGACACTTACACTCTGCTATATGTGCACACTGACATTGCACATCCAGCTTCATCGCACATATTAGCTTCTTTCAAGTCTTTGCATATCCTCTGCAATTACAGCATATATATGCATGTGTGTGTTTGTGAGTACCCTTGACAAGACATCATGTGAGGATAGTAAATGAACAACATTCTCACACAAGTGAACTTCTTTGTTTTTAGTTTTCTGTGAAAAACATGTCTAGCTCATAGGAAAATATTATTACCTTGCTTAGAAACAGATGAGGGCTGGCAACAGGACAGACATCTGACTGACTATAGAAAATTTGCCTCAAATAACTCTGTCTGCCCATGCAAGATTGCAAAAATGAATGTTAAATGATGATGATGAGAAAGTGTTACTTTAATGCTATATGGCTAGCATCCTCGTTTCCTCTTAATGTTAATTCTTGTGAAGGTAACATTTTCCACTGGTACATATGTACAGGAAAACTTCTAATTGACATGCTTTGTGTGTCTTTCATTCACCTTGCAATATAAACCAAATTTTAGTAAAAAGGCCTGCAAAGTCAGGCTGTTCATGCAAAGGTGATGTTACATGCATATTAAATGTCCAGTGTAACATAGAGGCTGTGGTAAATGAGGCAGAGGTAGTAATATAGGATTCTGTACAATACATGTATAGAGATGTGGGTGCAACAAAAAGTGCTTTTAAAACCAGACTCAAGCCCTTTTTATGAAATCCAGGAGAGACACAACATAGCAACATAGGTGAGATACACACAGGTAATGAAAAAGAAAACTGCACAATATTTCAATTGGAGATTATTGGAAAATTGCAAATTTTACTTCAACTGTAATAAGAGGTGAAGACATAGTTTAGCAGAGAAAAGGACTATTCAGAAGAATTTGTTCCAACCGGGGGTCTTACTGAACTCTAGACTTGAAAATTTCCCCCCTTGACCTCATCACAAAAATATATCTTAGTCAACAGGTCAGTTACATCCTAATAGTAAGATTTGGTTCATGTCTCATTTAAAGTCCTCTCACTGTAAAAAGGTACCCTCCTGCCCACACCAAGTGCTTACACACATACACATACACACACACATCTAAGCATGTTTTCCCCAATCTATCTTTCCTATCTCTCTCTCTCTTTCTCCCTTACCCTCTCCAGCTCTCACTCTCCATTCTACAATCACATAAATAAAAAATATTGGGGTGGATAGTTACCACTTGAATACCGACATGTAGGACAATAACTAAAAAAGGACCATCTAAGAGATATAACTCAGATGTGCTTAAGGGTCAGCTTTGTTATAAAGAGCCCAATTTATACACTTCCATTCAACCATGTATGATGACTGTTAACATACCATTACACACATAGAAGCTTCTTTAAAATGAAACTAATCAGTAAGATAAATTCACTGTTATGAGATTAAATCTATAATACAGTCTAATATATCTACTTTATTGCCTAATATATAGTTGTAGATTTTTTTCTTTTTGATATATAAAGACTTATTGCACAATAAGCGCAGGAGTGGCTGTGTGGTAAGTAGCTTGCTTACCAACCACGTGGTTCCGGGTTCATTCCCACTGCGTGGCATCTTGGGCAAGTGTCTTCTACTATAGCCTCGAGCTGACCAAAGCCTTGTGAATGGATTTGGTAGACAGAAACTGAAAGAAGCCTGTCGTATATATGTATATATATATATGCATGTGTGTGTATATGTTTGTGTGTCTGTGTTTGTCCCCCCCGATATCGCTTGACAACCGATGCTGGTGTGTTTACATCCCTGTAACTTAGCGGTTCTGCAAAAGAGGCTGATAGAATAAGTACTAGGCTTACAAAGAATAAGTCCTGGGGTCGATTTGCTTGACTAAAGGCGGTGCCCCAGCATGGCCACAGTCAAATGACTGAAACAAGTAAAAGAGTAAAGTGAGTAACTATATATGGATCTGTGGTTAGAAGCTTGCTTTGCAACTACATGGTTTCTGGTTCAGTCCCATTGTGTGGCATCTTGGGCAAGTACCTTCTACTATTGCTCTGTGAACTTAGCAGTTCTGGCAAAAGAGACTAATGTGCTAAGTATCAGGCATAAGCAATATTAGCATCAATTTGTTTGACAAAACTCAAGTAGCCATGTCCCAGCATGGCCACTGTCAAATGACAGAACCAAGTTAAATCTGTGAGCATATATATATATATATATATATATATATATATATATATATA
>NC_069005.1:20911485-20912609 GCF_001194135.2 Octopus bimaculoides | reverse complement strand
GAGAGAGAGAGAGAGAGAGAGAGAGAGAGTGTGTGTGTATCTTAAGTCCTTGTAGGGTATAAAAGTAGGGTATTTCCAGAGAAGCACTCAACCCAAGTTCTGGGCTATCAACACTGTTGGAATTCCAGACCAATACCAAAATTCTTCAAGAGTCGAAAATTCTGGTCTCACATTCTTTTTCTTCTTTTTCTTCCTCTTCATCCTTCCCACATGATCTCTGTACTAATTATTCACTCGCTAACTGCTTTATTTGGTTTTTTGCTTCTTCCCGATATAAACCAAAAGACAATGTCTGGAAGTTGCACAATGTAAGGATGCACCTTTGATGCAAATCTGATGAAGTGCCACTGTATTGTCTAAAACCACAAACATTCTATAAATTTTTACTTTGAATGGTTGAATAAACTGGCATCGCAAGCAGAGTTGGTACAGAAACAATTGTAAGGAATCATAAAAGCTGTTTAAAGAATGTTTTTGTCTTATTATTTGGATTGTGTGTGTGTGTGTGTGTGCATACACATGCATGTGTGTGTATGTATACTGTGTGTATACATATATACATCATCATCATCATCATTGTTTAACGTCCCCCTTCCATGCTGGCATGGGTTGGACAGTTTCACAGGAGCTGGCCAGGCAGGAGCCTGCACCATGCTTCTGTGTCTGTTTTGGCATAGTTTTTACAGCTAGATGCCCTTCCAAATGCCAATCACTTCACAGTGTGGACTGGGTACTTTTTAAGTGGCACCTGCACTGGTGGGGTCACCAAGTAACTTTGCAATGTATATAATATATGCATTAAGCATAGGTGTGGTCTGATTATTGAAACAAGTAAAAGATAAAAGATTAAAAAGTATGTTGGTGTGCATATACAGGGTGGGCCAAAAGTAAAGTTTACTGTTATCACGTACGCACTTTAAATTTCTTTTAAAACAGTTTATTTCATTTAAATTTCTATCTTACAAACTGAAAAAGAAGCTTGACAAATTTAACTAAATTAGCATAGAATAATGGTTTCATATTTTTTTTATAATTAAGATCTAAACATTAATAATATGAATGCAAATGGGATAGTTGAATAACTGTAAACCTACTTTGGGCCATCTTGTATATATATATATATA
>NC_069005.1:20909646-20910506 GCF_001194135.2 Octopus bimaculoides | reverse complement strand
ATATATATATTTATCTATATATATTTATATATATATATTTATCTATCTATCTATCTATCTATCTATCTATATATATATATATATATATATATATATATATATATATAGAGAGAGAGAGAGAGAGAGAGAGAGAGAAGAGTATTGTAGTTCGCTTGAAGCACTGTGCATTGTTTGTGTCATTCAAGACACGTTATATTTCACACACACACACACACATGTATATACTTTTATCTTTTACTTGTTTGTCAAAAGGCACTGCACCCATGCTGGGGCACCACCTTGAAGATTTAGTCGAATCAATCGACCCCTGTACTCATATTTTTTTAAGTCTGGTACTTAATTTATCGGTGTTGCTTACTGAACCGCTAAGTAATGGGGATGTAAACACAACACTGGTTGTCAAGGGGTGGTGAGGGACAAACACATACACACACATATGATAGGCTTCTTTCAGTTTCCAAGGCTTTCGTCGGCCCCGGGCTATAGTAGAAGATATTTGCCCAAGGTGTCAAGCTTACACACACACACACACACACACACACACATATATATGCTTACAGAAATACACACACACACATATATACTTATATATACACACGCGCTCATTTTTATTTATATACATGTATACATACACACAAACGGGCGTGTTTAAGGCTCTAATTCCTTGCATGCTTACATATGTATAGATGCGTGTGTGTGTGTGTGTGTAGATAGATAGATACATAGATAGAGAGAGATAGAGAAGGGAAAGCGATAGAGAGGCAGGCACATACGTATAGCTATAAAGATTGACACAGCACACCCAGTTATTTATATAGTCCTATACCGTGAGAGTAAAAGAGAAAGCTAATTTAGTTAAT
>NC_069005.1:20905003-20907425 GCF_001194135.2 Octopus bimaculoides | reverse complement strand
GAGAGAGAGAGAGAGAGAGAGATCTTTGTTTATTTTAGTACGTATATCTGCGGGCAAAGAATTGTCTTTTAGTGTGTATTCTTTCACTGGATTTTAGTTATTTGACTACGGCCATGGTGAAGTACTGCTTTCAAGGATTTAGTCGATTACACATTTCAGTCTGTCCCTTATTTTGTCTATCTGTATATGAAGAAAACTTAGTGACCAAGACAAAACTACTCTACCCCCTATGTGGCGATACGAGAAATAATGATAGAACCCATTATACGTTTTGGCATAACACCGTGTTCTCTTTTTCAAGCAACACCGGTTTTCACATGAACGCAGACATTGATGTAGATCCATTTACGTCTGTAGCACGCTTGCATATTGTACCAGTTTCCACTCACATGGAATTGGTCAACCCGAACCTGCAGTAAAACACTGTGGAACCTGATTCCACCAACATCCACACACATGTTTGTATATATTTATATCCTCTCATATGTGCGTGTGCATTTACGAGGGTAGGCTGGCAACTTCATATGCTGACGATGAAGGAGTGATGCTAGAACTGAAATCTTGAATTAGTTTCAACTCTTTTTTATTAATAACTGCAGTTTCCTACCAGGTAAACTGACAACTGACTGTTCAAAGAAGACTTCAAAAGTAACTAGTAGCGACTTCTCTTGAAAATGGACAAAATTTCGCATCGTAATGTTATCAAGTACCCCCAGAAAAAAGGCTTTAACTCCTAAAGACAGTTCTGCTGACATGGTCGCTACATTAGTGGATAACACTCCAACTTCATCAAATGTACAGCAATGGGCAACTGAATTTAGGAGAGGAACGGAGAGTCTTGAAGACGACCCCTGGACATCCTGAACTGCCACCACCGAGGAAAACATTAATGGTGTTTACCACCTGGTGATGGGTGACAGGCGATTGACTATTATTCTGCTCGGTTGGTGCCACGTCATCTGACACCTGATCAAAAGCTCACCAGCGTGATCACATCACGAGAAAATCTGACACTGCTGGAGGTAGATACAGCTGGTTTTCTTGAACGTATCCTAAACCAGGATGAATGTTGGATTCATCACTTTGAACCAGAAACAAAGAGACAATCCATGCATGTAGAACCACCCCTCCTTACCTGCTCCAAAGAAGACCAAAATCGTTTCATGTGCAGGGAAGGTGATAGCCGCAGTTTTGGGGGATGCAATAGGCACTGTTGGAAAAAATAACAATTTTTAATATTTTATCATAATTATTTAATACAAAATAATCTACTGGTAATTATCATCATCATCATCATCATCATCATCATCATTTAACGTCCGTTTTTTATGCTGGCATGGGTCAGATGGTTTGACTGAGAATTGGTAAGTTGGGAAGCTACATCAGGTTCTGATCTGATTTCGCAAGGTTTCTATGGCTGGATGCCCTTCCTAATGCCAACCACTCCGAGAGTGTAGTGGGTGCTTTTTACATGCCACGGGCATGGGTGCCATTGATTGAGTACGAAAATAAAGTGTCTTGCTCAAGGACACATAACGTGCCGCCAGAAATCAAACTCATGACTTTATGATCTTGAGCCGAATCCCCTAATCACTAATATATATAATATAATATAATATAATATAATTAGTGGGACTCATGTAAATTCCATGGAATGAAAAAATTTAAGAGGACTTACTTAAGAAACAGTAATTTGCATTTTTATAGCATTCAGAGTTTAGCTATCTTTCAATATACTTCATGTTCGTCTACATTCATTTCTTCATGTGTCTGTTGGTGTTGTCTTTTTTTTTTTATTATATCTTCTCCCTGTCACTTTTCACTATCAACACACCACCACCATTACTATCATCATCACTATAATTTTCAGTAACAAAGCTCATTTCAGTGTAGCTGTTTGTTTGATGATGTATCTCTACGCTGACAATACAAATACTATCTGCCTCTCTCTCTTTCTCTCTCAGTATAAATACCTCCCCTGTTCATCTCTCTCTATCTTTCTTTAACCTCATCACCAGAACATCATTCTCTACTAAATGTTGTATCCTAAACATATCTCTTTCTCTTCACCTTTCCCTTCAGTTGACCACAGGACACATTTGGCCTAAGTGTTTTAATATTAATTACCTTTCTCTACTTCTTCCTCTCTTTTTTCTTCACTCCCCCCTCATTTCTCTCACTTTTACTCCACTTCTCACTCACTCCCCTCCCCCTCTCTTATTAACTAAAGTATAACAGGTAAATGAACAGGCAGATTATATATATATAGGCACAGGGGTGGCTGTGTGGTAAGAAGCTTGCTTCCCAACCATATGGTTCTGGGTTCAGTCACCTTGAGCAAGTGTCGTCTATTCTAGTCTCAGGCCAACCAAAGCCTTGTGAGTGGATTTGGTAGACAAACTGAAAGAAGCCAGTCAGATAT
>NC_069005.1:20901236-20903691 GCF_001194135.2 Octopus bimaculoides | reverse complement strand
TATATTCTTTTACTTGTTTCAGTCATTTGACTGTGGACATGCTGGAGCACCACCTTTAGCCAAACAAATCAACCCCAGGACTTATTCTTTGTAAGCCTCATACTTATTCTATTGTTCTGTTTTGCTGAACTGCTAAGTTACAGGGATGTAAACACACCAACATTAGTTGTCAAGCATTGGTGGGGGACAACACAGAAACATAAACACACACACACACATACATATATACTAACAGATATACCCAGCGTTGCCTGGGTTATAGAGAATAATGAAATTTTAAAATGCTATCTAGATTATGCAGGTCTCAACTGCTAGTAGCTGAGATACCAATTTTCTACATTAATAACTCTCCAACCCATCCCAGCTTGGAACATAGACATTAAGTGAAATGTTAATGTCAGTGTGCATACATGACAGAGTGTAAGCACCCTGAGAGAAAAGTTGGACATAAGAAGCAGCAGATGAGGTGTGCAAGAGGGAGAGCTGCGTTGGTATGGTCATGTGTTGTGTATAGATGAGGACAGCTATGTGAAAAAGTGTCACAGCCTAGCAGTTGAGGGAACCTGTGGAAGAGGTAGACCCAGAAAGACCTGGGATGAGGTGGTGAAGCACGACCTTCGAACACTGGGCCTTACCGAGACAATGACTAGTTACCGAGACCTTTGGAGATATGCTTTGGAGACAAGCCAAGTGAGACCATGGCCCATGGCCTATGCCAGTGGGTGTAACCAGCCCACTTATGAATACCCCTCATTCATTGGACAATAAACTTTGCTTGCGAAGACCTATTGAGGAAAGTGAAATCAAAATCAAAATCACTGACGTGGTCAATGAGATATATATATATATATAAGGACCCCTTTGGTCATGAATGACCATGGGATTGCACCTGGAAAGTTACCATCCAAGGCTCAAGTCTGGGCAAGGTTGTTTATGGAAGACCAGCTGTCACCCATGCATATGAGCCTCCCCTTTCCACACCACCGATGTTATCCAAGGGAAAGGCAAAGGGGCCGATACAGCTTGGCACCAGTGACGTTGCATCTCATTTCTACAGCTGAGTGAACTGGAGCAACATGGAATAAAGTGTTTTGCTCAAGAATACAACACACAGCCCAGTTCAGGAATGGAACACACAACTTCACAATTGTGAGCCTTGACACTCCAGCCACTGAGCCATATACCTTCACAATATGTGTGTGAGTGTGTGTGTGTGTTTAAGAATAAACATATATTGGGTTGTCCGGAAAGTTTGTGCCGATTTATAGTAGCTTACCTTTCGACTTATTTGCCATGGGACCACCTCAATTCTGAGAAGAGGGTATTTTCAAGTTAAAGTAAAGATGGAGACGCATTGTGCAACAAAACGGTTCATATTTGGTTGATTAAAAATGTAATGGCAAGTATTTATTGACTTTTTGCTTCCCTTTAAAAATCGGCACGGACTTTCCGGACAACCCAATAGCTTCAGGCAGTTAAGCTATTATCAGATTGCAGTCCAACAATGGCTTAACTGGCCGAAACTTCAAAGTCATTATCAGCAGTATAAACTTGTTTAAGAATAATAAATTTATACTCTACAAAAGTACAGAATAACCCCTGAAATTAATGTAAAATTGCTTTTATTATAACTAAACATAAAAACAAACACCCACATATCTGTACAGACACTTATATACATGTAGATATATAGTATTTTTTTTTTTACTTTTTATCATTTTACTTGTTTCAGTCACTTGACTGCGACCATGCTGGGGCACTGCCTTGAATGGTTTTAGTCGAACAAATTGACCCAAGAACTTTTTTTTTTTAAAGCCTCATACTTACTCTATCAGTCAGTTTTGCCAAACCGCTAAGTTATGGAGATGTAAACACACCAACCACTGGTTGTCAAGCAGTGTTGGGGGACACAGACACCAACATACACACACATAGATATATATATATATATATATGATGAGCTTCTTTCAGTTTCCTTCTACCAAATCCACTCACAAGGCTTTGGTTGGCCCGAAGCTATAGTAGAAGATACTAACTCAAGGTGTCATGCAGTGGGACAGAACCTGGATCTGTATGGTTGGGAAGTAAGCTTCTTACCACTCAGTCATGCCTTACCAACCACATGGTTCCAGGTTCAATCCCACTGCGTGACCCCTTCGGCAAGTATCTTCTACTATAGCCTCGAGCCGACTAAAGCCTTGTGGGTGGATTTGGTAAATGGAAACTGAAAGAAGCCCATCGTATATATATATATATATAATAATACAAAGAATATATATACATGTATACACACATATATGTACATACTTACATCTACATGTGTATATACATGCATATCAGGGTACAGGACGTTAGAACAATAAACTACAGACAACGGAACGAACACATAGGAAAACGGAAAGCCCCTTGGAATATCCCTTCATCAGCTGTCTCTATTCTATCTAGACGTTTCGAA
>NC_069005.1:20898360-20900765 GCF_001194135.2 Octopus bimaculoides | reverse complement strand
ACAGAAGGGTATAGCAGTGAAGTAGAGGCCAGGACAGAGGTATAGATAGAAAGATGGAGGAAGACAGATAGATAAATAGATAGAAAGATAGATAATATATATATATATACGATGGGCTTCTTTCAGTTTCCATTTACCAAATCCACCCTATGATTGACCGTTGACCAAACACTATTCAATTTTTTTTCTTCGTGTTTTTCTCCTCGTCTCTGTATTCTTTCTGTTGAAGAACGTAGCTCGAAACGTTAAAGACTTTCTGTATTCCCGAGCGTCAAACTGCTACATCCTTTTGTTGTTTACACCACCTGTCCTTGTCTGTTGTTGTTTTTTCGTACATTCTCCCATATATATATATATATATATATAAATATATATATATATGTATGTATATGTGTGTGTCTGTGTTTCTCTTTGTTCTCCCATCACCACTTGACAACCAGTGTTAGTGTGTTTACGTCCCTGTAACTTAGCGGTTCAGCAAAAGAGACTGATAGAATAAGTATGAGGTCATAAAAATAAGTCCTGGGGTTGATTTGTTTGGCTAAGACCCCTCAAGACTACTCCAGCATGACCGCAGTCAAATGACTGAAACAAGTAAAAGAATAAAAGAATGTTATGTAAGGTCATTAAATATTCTTTCTTACTCTAGGCACAAGGCCTGAAATTTTGGGGGAGGGGCCAGTCGATTAGATCGACCTCAGTATGCAACTGGTACTTAGTTTATTGACTCCGAAAGGATGAAAGGCAAAGTCGACCTCGGTGGAATTTGAACTCAGAATGTAAAGACAAACAAATACTGCTAAGCATTTCGCCTGGCGTCCTAACGTTTCTGCCAGCTCACCACCTTAAGGTCATTGAATGAAAAAAAAAAAGTTTTGGCTGTGTGGTAAGTAGCTTGCTTACCAACCACATGGTTCCGGGTTCAGTCCCACTGCGTGGCACCTTGGGCAAGTGTCTTCTACTATAGCCTTGGGCCAACCAAAGCCTTGTGAGTGGATTTGGTAGACAGAAACTGAAAGAAGCCTGTCATATATATGTATATATATATATATAGGTATGTGTATGTTTCTATGTCTATGTTTGTCCCCCTAACATCGTTTGACAACCGATGCTGGTGTGTTTACATCCCCGTAAATTAGCGGTTTGGCAAAAGAGACCGACAGAATAAATACTAGGTTTCCAAAGAATAAGTCCTGGGGTCGATTTGCTCGACTAAAGGTGGTGCTCCAGCATGGCCGCAGTCAAATGACTGAAACAAGTAAAAGAGTATGGTATTACTTTAATGCTTGAGACATTGAAATTAGTATATAGTATCTTAACGTTTCAGATATTAGTCTTTTTTCAGAAAGAAAAAAAGAGAAGTATATGAAGAGAGAGGGAGAGAGAAATAAGGCGTATATAAAAAGAAAGAAATATATACTATAAAATTTATAAATTAAAAAAAATTCAGAAAAACTTCCCAACGGGAGAAAGGTGCAGGCATTACATCAACTTTTAGAAACCAGTTGAAAAAAGCAGTTTTATGTTAGGAGGGATGTGTGTGTAAATGTGAGTTATTTTCAGTTAGTGTTTATGCGGAAGAATGGTCTAGGTGTGTGCGCTTAGTGTGGTGCATGTGTATGTGTGTGTGTAGGTATTGTGACGTAAGTTAGTTGGGAATTGCGGGGGATGTGTGTGTGCGCGCGTTTACATGTATTACGGGTTTCATTTTATAACATTGATAAATTGATGACTATTTTATTGGAGTACATATGAAATGTAACTCAATAAAAACCAGTTAAGATTTGGTCTATTAGTTATACAAATACGGGTAGATAGATAAACAAACAGGAATAGATAGGCGAACACACAGATCGATAGGTAAATAAACTGATATGCAGAAGTAAACAGGAATGAACGGAGGTATACAGATAAAAGGAAAAAAAAATTACTCTGCTAAATAGATCGATTGATTAAACACACACATACAGGAAGATAAACAAATAGACGAATAGATAATCTGACAGATGGGTAAATGTATGGATGGGTCCTAAATTTGTAAATAAATAGGTGCACAGCTAGACAAACAATCAGGTGGATAGATAGATTAAGGAAAACTTAAGTGAGAAGGGTATAACCGGAATAAAAAAATCTGCTGCAAAAACATGTTTCTAGAACTTGAGAATACCCTCACGCTTTGTAGTTATAATGACGGTGTGTGTGTGTGTGTATGTGTGTGTGGTGCATCGTAATCCTTGATTTCAGACCAGCTGGTTTTTATTTACTTGTACTTGTTATAAAAAGATCGAATTCTTCTATCGAATGTGTTTGATCCTCATATTTCCTAAGGGCTACACATACACGTAACTTCGCGTCTGCACACACACACACACACACACACACACACACACACACACACACACACA
>NC_069005.1:20894169-20898010 GCF_001194135.2 Octopus bimaculoides | reverse complement strand
TATATATATATATATATGTATCATCATGTGTGTGTATATTTGTCCCCCTAACATCGCTTGACAACCGATAGTGGTGTGCTTACGTCCCCGTAACTTAGCGGTTCTGCAAAAGAGACCGATAGAATAAGTACTAGGCTAACAAAGAATAAGTCCTGGGGTCGATTTGCTCGACTAAAGGCAGTGCTTTAGCATGGCTGCAGTCAAATGACTGAAACAAGTAAAAGAGAGTATATCGGTTAGTGTAAGTTTTTGACAATTCACTGAAAGGGTTTTGATCCCAAGTCGGGGCGATCAGACCTAGAGATGAGACAGTAATAATGATCTCTCTCTTTCTCTCTCCCCGCTCTCCTATAATTTACACTATCTTCTCTCCTTACGCGAATACATCGTCATTTTCCTTTGTATGTTTGAAAATGCCATTAAAAAAATCTCACCTGAATTACATTAAATATATTGAAGGAAGGGCCAATTCATATATTTCCCGTTCTATATTCCATATAGTCATTCATACGTGTGTTTGTTCAGAATGGGTGCGGGCAAGTTTTATATACTGTCATATCCCTTTCATTGAATGTGTATCTGTGTTCACATATATATATATATATATATACACTCACACATATTCTATTATTCTATTACCGGTTTCAGCCAGGGACTGCGGCGAAGCTGGGGCTCCACCATTAATACTAATGCTTGCTTATTTTAGACTCACTTCTCGGACCTATCCCCAGAATCAGGTGGACAGAGCTTCCCTTTTTCGCGTTTCTTGCCCACCAATTCTTTTTTCACATTAAAATCCCGATATCATCATACTCTCCACCGTCTGAAAGGTATTTCTTAAATATTTCCTCCCTGTTTCAGTCATTAGACTGAAGTCATGCTGGGACACCGCCTTGATTGGTGTTTAGTCGAACGAATCGACCGTAGTACTTTTTTTAAAGCCTGGCACTTATTCTATCAGACCATTTGCCGAACCGCTAGTTTATGAGAACATACACAAACCAACTGGGTATCAAACGGTGGCATATACACCCTCATATACACACACATATGACGGGCCTTCGGTTTTTGTCTACCAAATCCAATCCACTCACAAGGTGCCACGCAGTGGGACTGAACCCGGAGCCATGTGGTTGCTAAGCAAGCTTCTTACTACACAGCCACTCCTATATCTGTATTTGTAGAAAATTTCATTAAACCGTACAATTTTTTAAAAGTAATGAGCAAAATCAGTGGGGCAGGTGTCACATTTTTGTAAGTATGCCTATCTGTGTGTGTGTGTGTGTGCCTACAGCATCTTCAGTGTAACGTCTGCCTTTTCATGCTTGCGCGGGTCAGATAGGATCTTCAGCCACACTTTCTACAGCCGGATGCCCTTCCTGTCGCCAACCCAGGCGTTTTCAAAGAATATGGGAAAAAAAACTGACACATCTTCTGCAACAGTGATGTTCATTTACAACTATTGCAGAGATAGTAACGTATGCGTGCGCGCACACATGCGTTGGTTTTTTTTTTTTTTCGGTTTCTGTTTACCAGATCCACTCAGAAGGCTTTGGTTGGCCCAGTGCTCTAGTTGAAGACATTTACCATAAGTGTCATCATACAGTGGAGTGGTTAGGGCAGCGGACTCGCGGTCATAGGATTGCGGTTTCAATTCCCAGACTGGGCGTTGTGAGTGTTTATTGAGCGAAAACACCTAAAAGCTCCACGAGGCTCTGGCAGGGGATAGTGGCGAACCCTGCTGTACTCCTTCACCACAACTTTCTCTCACTCTTACTTCCTGTTTCTGTTGTGCCTGTAATTCAAAGGGTCAGCCTTGTCACACTGTGTCACGCTGAATATCCCCGAGAACTACGTTAAGTGTACACGTGTCTGTGGAGTGCTCAGCCACTTGCACGTTAATTTCACGAGCAGGCTGTTCCGTTGATCGCATCAACTGGAACCCTCGACGTCGTAAGCAACGGAGTGCCAACACCATCATACACTGGAATTGGATCCAAAGACATGTAGTTCGGAAGCAAGTTGCTTAACCATACAATTACACGTGGTTGTGTGTATGTGTGTGTCCTTGCTTGGAAACAGGTGTGGGTTGGTAGCAGGAAGGACATGGGGCCATAGAAAATTTCCTTATATATATGCGTGTGTGTGTGTGTGTATTAAGGTTTTGCTTAGGCAAAGCAATGCTAATAACTTGGTTTAAGAACTCAGTAAACATGTCTTTCAGAATAAAGCATTAGGCGAGTACATACCATGATTAGATTAATAGACAAAGGAATATGAATTATTTTATAGTCAGCCTTATTGACTTTCTGCTGTTTCTGCTATCAGATACTTGTGTACTACCTACCATATTTCTATATTTTCGGGGGTGATCTTTTCCATGTATGTAAATGCTTTCCCAAATAAACTTGCATTTCATCGTAGAAGCTATAAAATGACGCGCATGCATTCAATTGAGTGTATTAGACCTTGTAGCAGAAACAGCTGTAAGCTTATGAAGTTGGTTCCGTAATTCACGTCCCCTTGGCATTTATCTAATTTCACACACGCGCACACATTTTGTGAAGAGTATGATGTTAAAAAAACAGTTTCAGACTTTCACAAAGTTAAGGGTAAACTCACTGTATTTTCACTGAAATATAATGCAGATGCAAAATTATCAGTTGTGTGTTTTTGTGTATGTTTGTGAGTTTGGTCTCCATGGTTTTACATGCCAGTCTGTCCCCGAGTTATTAGCCCTTGTCTTTCACCACTAAGTTTTATCACCATTGCCTACCTTTCTATTTACCTGTCTACTCAAATATCTTACTATTACCATCCCTTGTCTCACCTTTTTATTTCAATTTCTAATTCCTTTATATTTTATTTTCATATCTTATTTTATTCTTGCTCATATTCTCAGCTTTCGTCATCATCACTACCAACAATATTACCATAATTTATCATTATCTTTTTCATATTTTGTTCTTAATTTTTTAGAAATTATTATTAGTTTTATTATTAATATATTTTACACTACTAAAAGGTATAATAGACCTGCCATTAACATAGGACTCTAGTCCTTGGTGCATTCTTTAATTGAAAGAAAATGCATTATGTTTGCATTGTCGTTCTATAATAATAAACCATTCACATTCTGTATCAATTGTGTACCTTGCTCTAAAAGGTTTCATTATGTTCGCTTGCACTAGTAATCCTAGATAAAAGATAAAACACACACATCTGTATATATATATATAATTTATATAAGGGCATTACTATACAATGACGCCTCACACTAAGAGGGACTCCAGAAGTCAAACTGCTATAATAAGCACATTTTTATCGATCTCTTGTTTAACCGCTAAGTTACGGGAATGCAAACACACCAACACCGGTTGTCCAGTGGTATGGGGGCATACACGACCGTTTCTTCTTTCGGTTTCTGTGTACCAAATTATAGCCCGAGACTATAGTAGAAGACACCCATGATACCACTGCATGATACCCATGCAGTGGTATCATGTGGTTGGGAAACAAATTTCTTACCTTACTTACCTGTACATATATATATATATATATATATGTATATATATATATATACACACACACACATACATTCATATATATATTGTGTAAATATATCTATACACACACATACATTCATTATATATATTGTGTAAATATATATATATATATATATTGTGTAAAAAAAAAATATATATATATATACACACATACATCATATATATATTGTGTAAAAAAATATATATATATATACACACATACATCATATATATATTGTGTAAATATATATATATATATATATATATATGTGTATATATATGTATGTGTCTGTGTA
>NC_069005.1:20885516-20890922 GCF_001194135.2 Octopus bimaculoides | reverse complement strand
ATATATATATATATATATACATACATATGTATATATATATGTATTTATATATACATACATATATATACACACAAAGGCGCGCGTCTCTCTCTCTCTGTATATATGTATATAGATATAGATATAAAACGTATTCACAGGCATCTGTGTATGCAATTGCTCCAGCAGTCTGTCCCTTTATGACAGGCAGATAGATAGACAGAGAAAGAGAGTGGAGAGGAGAGACTGCATATAAGTTGTTTTGTAACCTAAGGTCGGCCTTTACTGAGCAGTTAGTTCTTTGGTACGCAGGTTGTCATTAAGAATGAGGTAACGCGACCCACGAATTCAACTTCCCAATCAGACCATGTGTTCACCTAAACGACACTATACTGCGTTATTCCACATGCAGTGATGAATCATACTGGATGTAGCATGACAGTGAGGGCACGTTGCTCTCTTTCCAGCCATCGAGTTTATTTCTCTTTTCCTGCACTTTCTATCATTCTCCGTAGATTCCCATGGTGGCTGCGATAAGCATGGTTAAGGTGCATTAGGTCAGAGCACAACTGTTTCTGTTTCTCTGCATTCGTTGGTGGTGATGTGTGCATCCCAGCACAATGTTTGCAGCTGTGGGGACTAGCTTACTGCTGCAACAAAGTATCCGATGCATATTCTGCTCCTTTTTCACTTTTTAGTATGTTTTGTTGGGAAGCTAATGTAATGGATGAGGTCTGTGTATACCCATTTAAGATGTGTAGTGTTTTGTGCTCGCAGTTTATCGGGGTTTGTTGTACAGAGGTCGGGGCCTGGAGTAGGAATGGCATAATCCATGATGCATCTAATGTATTGTTTGTATACCGTTGTTGTTTCATTCTCATGGTCAAACGTGGTACATGTAATTGTTCTGGGTAAAGAAAGTGACATAACGAACCGTATATGTTATTTCAACAAACTCTTTGTAATTTTGTATTATTTTTATGTCATGGAGTGTAATGAATGGTTGATTGTACTCAATGCTCTCTGCTGCTGCTGGTGGTGGTGTGTACGTACATACGTGCGTGTGTCTGTGTTATGTATATGTTGTTGAGGGCGATTGTTGGTTGTGTTTGATGTTCTCTTGTGCTGATTGGGAGACAGTGGCTTGAGTGAGAGGAGAAGCCTCATAAGTGGTCGTCCGACTCTCCTGATACTGCAACCAATTCTTCCTCGGTTTCTACATTACTATCATAAAATGTTTGAATACAAAATAGAAATTAATGTTGTGATGATTGAAAGTATGATGTAAAAAATGTCATGAAAACACAGACCGATATTGTTATGACACTGTTAAAGAAAAAATACGAGAGAATTAGACGTGGGGTGAAGTGAAGAGAGTGATAGAAACAGAGATGTGCATAGTGGGACATTCTTTTGCGTCAAAGAATTAATTGTCTGAGCCCCTCTCTGTCTGTCTGTCTGTCTGTCTCTCCCTCTCCCTCTCTCTCTATGTATATCTATCTCCATACATGTATATACGTGTGTGTGTTTATGTATGTATGAAACAAAATTACATAAGTTGGGTCACGCGTTGTCCGGAGAAGCTTCCGATGTTTCAGAAAAGATAGAAGTTCGGCTCTTCCTTTCTGAATCAGAGGCAGCCTCTCTTTTTAGTTAGAAAGGGTACACTTGTTCCTAACTTCCCTGGTTACCCCGAAGAATGACTGTTTTTTTTTTTTATGAAACGCTCAAAACTTCTCACTACATACCAACTTCTTTAATAATTCTACTTCTATACCTATAGTTTTTTGGGATTTTTTTTTACGACGTACACAACCACAGTTCTTTTCTACCATGTATGTGTATCTATGTACTCGTGCGGGCGCGCATGTATATATATATACAGAGAGAAAGAGAGAGAGAGGGAGGAAGAGAGAAAGATGTCAACTCAAAGCTCATGGAATAGATAGCAAGATAGAGGAAAACGAAACAACTGCCTTAGTATAATTTCGTAAGAAATCCAAGGTGGTCTTTTATAATTAATGTTGTTTCTTACCTCTCTGTATATGTGCAGCGTATACACACGCACACACACACGTATATACATTGATGCCGTAATAAGCATACATTGGTAGATGCTGCACACGCACATACATACAGCACCAGCGCGCGCACACATATACATAATGTACATGTCTTAACAACAATACCCTCTCTCTCTTTCTCTTTCTCTCGAATCATCGAATTTTAAAGGGTAGCAAAAGAGAAAAACAAGGAAAAAAAAAACAAAGCAATAGAGCAACCTTCTATCGCATCATTTCGTACGAAAGTCAAGGTGGTTTTTATAAGTAATATTCGGAATTTTTTCCATTATATTTATTATACATATATACAAACGCATTATATTTTAATGCAAAGCAGCACAAGGAACTGTTGATGTCGAACAACTAAAGCGAAAGAAAACCCAATCCAAGACTAGAATTCCTCGTCTCTGTTTCTTTCTCTCAATTTCGTCTACAAAACCACTTGTACCTGTTGTGTTAGTTTTTAATAAGTAATCGTGTTGGATGCAAGGTAAAAACAAACTTCACTGTTTTTTTATACATACATACATACATACATTACACATACCTACATACATATACCTACATACATACATATATATATATTATATATATATATATATAAATGCGCGCATACAAACACACACACACACACACACACACGGACGTATTGCACACACCCATACCCACCCACCTCTGTGTGTGTGTGTGTGTGTGTGATGAATTACCTCACGCTCGCCCGATCGTTTTTGGTGTGTGTGTGTATACACACACGTATGTATATATGCTTGCATAATTTGTATGAGTATTCAATCATTAATTAATTAACTCTTGCAGTCTTTCGTTAGTTTTGATTATAAACATGCACACACACTCAATGCATACACTGCTATATTATTGTATTCCTTTAGATACCCTAAGCATTCATATACATATATATATGTATAGATGTATGTAGGTATATAGATGTGTATGTATATATATATGTGTGTGTATGTATGTATATATATTTATATGTGAGTGTGTGTGTGTGTATATATATATATATATATATATATATATATATATATATATGTATGTACGTATGTATCATATATTCTGCTCCCATAATTATAACACAGCTGATTAAGTAGTACCATAGTTAGAAGAACCATGGAGAGATGAATGTTATAGAGGAGAGTTGTGGTGAAGGCCTGATAAGTACAGATTAAGTGGGAGTGAGCAGAGACATAAATGGTATGCTTTGAGGACCTCATTTTTTAACTGAAATAGATTGGTCTTCTTCAGTGAATTGCCAACAATCTCAATCCTTTGTCTTCTCCACCATTAGGCTCAACAAATAGAAGTTGGTCTTCACTATTTTGTCCAATGTCTTCCTGGGTCTCCCTCTTCCACAGGTTCCATCCTTATTTGATGATCAAACTTCTTTATGCAGTTGTCCCCTTTCATATGCATCTCGTACCCATACGAACACCATTTTCTCTCAGGCACATTACGTCTTATGCCCAATTTTTCACTGGACACATTTGTACTTTGGTATTTTGTTGTACATGGACACTGATGTTGCACACCCTGCAGAGTATTCTAGCTTCATTTCATTTTAGTCATCACATGTCATCTACTTTTACAGCTCATGTTTCACTACCATGTAGTATTCCTTAGTGTACAGAAGCATCACACATTTAACTTTCACACTGAGAGAGAGGCTTTTGTTACCACAGTGGCAATAACCCTCTGAACTTTCTTCAACCGGTTCATATTCTAGCTACTATGCTTTCAGAACATCTTCTTCTACTGCTAATTAGGTGACTTAAGTAACCAAAACCACTTAGGATGCTCCTGAGCATTTGAGAAAATCTATTTCCTATGTGTTCTTAGTGTTTATTGTTCTGCACATCTGCCACAAACAAAGTCTACTTTTTCTCTTAATTTGCTTGTGATTCCACTGCACCTTTTATGTATCCATAATTTGTGCTTTCTACCTGGAAACCTTTTCTACATATTGAACAGGTTCGTTTTCCTGAAGAGATTAACATGCTATTTTTCTGCTTACTCAAACACTGGTCTTTGCTAAGTTAACTTTAAGAACCTTTAATACCATGTTTTTCTTCCACACCTGGAATTTCTTTTCTTATTCTACATCAGATTCAGCTATAAGAACAAGGTCTTCAACCTATTGGTGTTCCCACAAGTAAACTCCTCTATTATAGCCTGGAGGACTGTAATAAACGGAAAGTGACTGAATACTGATCCTTGGTGAACTCCTGCTAGCACACTAAATTCATTTCTGTACTCCTTGCTGGTTCTCACTTTAGTGACAGCATCTCTGTACATGGTTTGAAAGACTTTCACCTGCCATTCATCTACTCTTAGCTTCTGCAATGACCACCAAATTAGGGAGCAAGGGACCCTATCAAAGTCTTTCTCCAGGTTGACAAATTCAAGTACAGTGGTTTACTTTTAGTAAATCTAAATTTAATAAATCTAAGTTGCCTTACCTGAAAGAGATCATTAGTCAAACGATTCCCTGACTCAAAACCAAACTGCATCTCATTTGGTCTAATTAGTTGAGGTATACTCTTTGTGCAACATTTCATGACCTGGTCCAGTTATTTGATACCTCTGTAATTACTTCCCTCTGAGACATCTCATTTACACTTGTAACAGTTGACTACAATACAGGTATACCAGTCGTTCACCATGATAGCTTCCCATACAACCTGATTAACTATACAAATAACTAGGCTGTATATTTTAAGTATCTCATCAGTAATTCTTGATGGACCAAGGGCTTTTCCTGTCTTTAACTTCTTAATTGCTTTATCATACTGTTGTCAAATATATTGGCTGCTCCTTCTGTCAGACTCTTTTTTTTTTTCCCCTGCATTCTCCATGTTTAACAGCCATAGTTGACACTTCCATGCCTCTTTCTTTTCAGACTCAAGAAGTGCATGTGTACCATTATCCATCCCTACACATTTCTCTCCCACAGTGTCTTGATTTTATTTGATACACGATCTTGCTACCTGGAATAGCTCATGCCTCTAGTGCTCACACTGTAGAACACTGGAAAGCCTATTCCTTTCAGTTCCCTTCAAGCTACTTGGTATAATTTTCTGATACCCCACCACAGCACAATCCTCTTGCTCCTCAGATTCTGTTCAACCATCTAAAATAGGGAAAAAAAGGTTAAATAAGGATGATGATATATATGCATATATGGAATGAGTATATATATCAATCTATTTATCTATCTCAATATTTGTGTGTGTGTGTGTGTATATATATATGCATGTATATATATTTGTATATATATATGTATATATATTTGTTGTCAAACCAGTCTTGGTGTTTCCGTTTTGTGTGGCCAAGGGTAAGGCTGGCAGAA
>NC_069005.1:20883755-20885123 GCF_001194135.2 Octopus bimaculoides | reverse complement strand
TTGGTGGAAGGCCAGCAGTCGCTCATGCATACCAGCCTCCCCTCTTCACACCACTGATGTTATTCAAGAGAAAGGCAAAGGCCAATGCCGCTTGGCACCAATGATGTCACAACTCATTTTTACAGCTGAGTTAACCGAAGCAACGTGAAATAAAGTGTCTTGCTCAAGAAAACAACACGCAACCTGGTCTGTGAATCGAACTCACAACCTCACGATCGTAAGCTCGATGCTCTAACCACTGAACCATGCACCTTCACACATACACACACACACACACATATATATATATATGTATATATATTTGTTGTCAAACCAGTCTTGGTGTTTCCGTTTTGTGTGGCCAAGGGTAAGGCTGGCAGAATCATACAATGCATCCCAGGAGTTGGTCCAGGCCTTCTCAAGGTTTCCCTCTACTGGCAGATGTTCAAGCTGGTTCACAAGGTTGGCAATGAGGGTCTCTTTTGTTTTTTGGTTTATTGAGTTTCTGGACGTCCAGTTTCTTGTTAACATCAGCTTTCTGGTGTCTGTGTCTGCTGACGATAGAAAAGGACAGCCTGTACCTCAACAGCAGGTGATCTGTCCAGCAGTCAGCTCCCCTCATTGCCCTAGTGATGCAAACATCCTGGATGTCACAGTGCCTGGTGATCACATAGTCAATCAGGTGCCAATGCTTGGACCTTGGGTGCATTCAGGTATCTTTGTGGATGTCAGGCAGTTGGTACAGGGTATTGGTGATGGTGAATCTCTGTTGACCGTTGGTATTCTCATGTCCGATGCCATGTGGCCCGATGACGTCTGGCCAAGACTGGGCATCTCTGCTTACACGGGCATTGAAGTCCCCAAATATCAGCAGCTTGTTGTCTTTAGGAACTGACCATAGCACTTTGGTGAGGTTCTGATAGAACAGCTCTCTCTGCCCTAGACAGAAGCCTTCACAGCCTGGCTCAACGACAAAGACTCCCAAGCCAAGCACGACCACCTCAAGAATATCAGAGGAAAGGTGCAGACTGAGTTGCGACGGATGAAAGACAAATGGTGGGAAAACAAGTCTGCAGAACTACAGCAGCATTCAGACAAGCACAACTCCAAGAAGTTCTTTGCTGGCCTGAAAGACGTGTATGGCCCCACGCTAAATGCAATGGCACTTGTGCGCTCTGCTGATGGAACCCTGCTTACTGAGAAGAGTGACATCATACAACGCTGGAGGGAACACTTTAGTCAGCTGTTAAACAGACCTTCCCAGATTGACCAGCAGGCCATCCAAGACATGCCACAACGCCCAGTCCTGGTGTCGCTTGATGCCCTCCCCCCTAACACTGGCAGAAATCCAGAAGGCCATCAAGCAACGTATACATACATACATACATA
>NC_069005.1:20875764-20881447 GCF_001194135.2 Octopus bimaculoides | reverse complement strand
GGCACATAAAAGACACCATTTCGAGCGTGGCCGTTTTCGTGCGGGTGACACGTAAAAGCACCCACTACACTCTCTGAGTGGTTGGCGTTAGGAAGGGCATCCAGCTGTAGAAACTCTGCCAAATCGGACTGGAGCCTGGTGTTGCCATCCGGTTTCACCAGTCCTCAGTCAAATCGTCCAACCCATGCTAGCATGGAAAGCGGACGTTAAACGATGATGATATACATACATATATATATATATATATATGTATATATATGTATGTATGTATGTATGTATGTATATATATATTTATATATATATGTATATATATATTTAAAATTATAATTAAGGGTATCTAAAAGATACCATCATGCTAGATATAGCAGTCAAAACTTGACTCTAAAACCACATCAAATATTCATACAGCACCAGGAGAGAAGACAAAGAGATAAAATAAACTAACAAAAGACCATTGGTTAATTCCAGATCCCGGATTTCTGGCTTTGCATAAGAAATGCTTTGCCTTATCAGTGGAATATACGGAAAATAGTGCATAAATGCAAATATATATATATATATATATACAACATACGAATACGTATATATACGCATGTACACGCACATATATATGCACGTATGCACACGACCAGTTTAAATCGCATGCCTAAAGTAAGATATGGTCAAAATACCACCGCAGTGAATATAATGCTGAAGTAAATATATAAATTTATATAAATAAGGATAAGATCCCTATAGAGTTACCCAAGGTTTTGCATCCACAAAGCCAAATCCTTGTGGACGTCTCATCAGACTATATAAAGACAAAAATGTAAAATTTCTATGCCGCGGACGTGAGGAAATGTTCAAAAATCGAAAAATATGTCTTGACAATATAAATGTTAATGAGGATGTGTTATCTCCCTTGAAGCAGAGGTAAAAACAACCCTTGTAAACTGAAAGAGGAGAGATCCAATTTTCGAGTAAGTAGCGCTTGAAGTGGACACTTGCTCCACCTTTCTTGCTCAACATCAAGACTTGTGTGAGAAAGAATTTCCTTAGATTGATAGACAAACATTTCACTCACACACATAGATACAGGCATTTATTTAACAGACACAACCTAAGAGTCTCCTTTAGTTGTGCACCTAACATAAAAAACATTTTAACAAGTACCCACAATACAAAGGAGGAGGCAGGCTGCTCTTGCAGGATATAAAATAACTGTCCAGTAGGAGGCCATTGTGAGGCTGAAGGGGTCATCTTTGAAGCTATGGTGATACCTAGACCTATTATCTGCAGTAACAGCAATGTACCATCCAACAGGAATATTGGCAGATTAACCAGATCTCATGCCAATACAATTGCCAAGCCCAGAGATAATAACCAGTCTGGGACCTGTGTCACCGGAGACCCCAGTATCACCGGAGACCCTGGTATCACCGCCACAGATAATGAACAAACCATAGATACAGATAGAGTGACCAGACCTGCAATATATGTTACCACCAGTACAATCTCCACACCTGGAAATGATGACTAATCCAAGACCAGCAACTTGGAGGAGGTATCTGCCGTTCCCAGTACCATCACCACAGATGGTGATCAAATAATTATCTTCAACACCGATGGGATGACCGACCCTGCATCATATGTTACTAGGGGTGCAAATGGGGCCACATCCCATGTTTGTAAATATATCAGATCTGCGAGTACTTCTTTCAAGCAACGTTTTCTTAACCACCAGTCATCCTTCAGAGTCCTACAAAGATGATTTGTCACATTCCTGGCCTGCCATGTGTGGCACCTCAAAGGTCAAGGGACTTGATTTGTAGGCGCGACTGAGTTGTAGGCAGATTTACTTCTACCTTTATAGCATGTAAAGAAAATGTAGGAATGTATGCAGCACGTGTACTACAGCAGTTCTATGCATAGCTTTAATATTGAGATTGAAAGGCAGGGGCGAATTATGCCTATCTAATCTACAAAAAAATGATATATTTTGTATTTGATGCATAGTAATCAGAGTAACCTTCATAATTTTATTGAATTAGGAGCATATTTTGCCATAAAAGGAAAATATTACTATCGATCTGTTTCATTCAGGGTAGGCACTGCCTATCTTGCCTACCCAGGTAGCATGTCCCTGATTAATATATATATATATACCTGCCTGGATTTATCTGGGATTATACCTAAGGGCCTATATCTTCATGGAAGTATGGACCAACTTCCATCCCTTCTGGAAGAAGATGAGCTGTGAACTTTATTCTTCTGTCTGTATTCTTCTATCTACTATTTTTTTCCTTATAAGCTGTGAATTACCCTGTCTAAATCTTTCATACATACCTTATCTCTGATGACGGTATACTCAGTGTACAGACATGCTAGCCTATCACTTGGGATATCCCAGAAACAGCTGTAAAGACTTCAAATTCACTTTACCCTAATTAAATATTCTAAATGACTTAAGATACCTGTCTGTCTTGGTTTTTGTTGTCCTTTTTTTCTCTAATGTATATATATATATATATAAAATCAAAATAAGCAAAAAGGATATTCAAGGTTGCTGCAGTACGATCGTTTCATGTGACTCCATTTATTTAAGCAATTACATTAAATGTAAAATGCAGAGCAATCTTCAGCTGCACAAAGATACTGTATTTTACAATTAATGTAATGCTCGCATTGCTTAAATAAATGGAGTCGCATGAAACGATCGTACTGCAGCAACCTTGAATATCCTTGTTGCTTATTTTGATTTTTGATCACCTTATTTTTTGGAATTGTTTGGATAATACCATACTAAATTCTGGTGCCTAAACTTAAGTACCATATTCACTTTGAATCTAAATTTATGTATATATATATATATATATATGTATATATGTATGTATGTATGTCTGTTATTGTTCAGTTTTATTTCAAGATTTCTTACCTGTAGAGAAAGAGCTGGTTTCTAACCTAGATCCACGCCTCCTTCATTGGAATTTCAACAACGTCAACAGTGCCCAATAATTTTGTATGTATGCATGTATATGTGCAGGCTTGCATGTACTGTTTTATGTATGTATTCTCATCCATATAGTTGCACGTCCAGACATACTCATATATACTTTAGTGATAAACTGATGAGAAGTTTTACAGATTCTTACAGTTTCAGTGATGGCTTGAGAAGCCTAATTTCTCAAGATTAGTATTTAGGCAGTGTGTTACATATCCCAGTGCCCCAATAATTACAGGTATAAACCTGAACTTGTAATCCTCAATAGTTCAGCGTAGGTATTTCTTTTTCGCCGATCTTTAGCTTTATGCTAACATCTGCAGGGCAGTGGATTTCCACAACTGTACCCAGTTTCTCTTCTCTATCGCAAATTACTATGTCAGGTCTATTATGTTTACATTTTATTGAGGTTTTCACTGGGACATTCCACCGGTACTCCTTTTTATTGTGAGTGGCTATGACTTCTACCATACAATAGATTCTTATTTCTTTGGCCTTGACGTTATCCTTCCAATGGACCTCATTATACAGCGTCCTAGCTACAACATCATATCTCATCGGTAGATAATACCATGATGACATCTTCAGACAACTGATTATGATGTGGGTGATATCTTTGGTGTTAACTCCACAAAGTCTGCTTCAGTTATCACATTTTGTTGCTTTTCCTGCACTTCTGTCCCTTTTGTGAATCAGGTATTTTGTTGATATTTCTTGTTACTGGATTGCAAATGCATACCCTTCAAAGTGGGAGTTAGTAATCCTGTTGTTGGTCCATGATAGACTGCTTTGATGATCAGAGCTTTCTTATCATCCCAGAACTTTCTAATAACATATCCATGCATGGTCTTCTACTGATGTATGCTCATCCTTTCATCTGATGATACATTGCAGCAGAGTTATGTGACTTCTTTGGGCATGCATGTAAGGTTATCAGACAAGAAATGCTGCTCTAGGAGCTACTTTCCAAATCTCATGATGTTATCAGCCTCATGAATGCAAACTTGGTCAAGGAATGCACTTTGACACTTGGTGGTTAAAAGATGTTGCTGAAGGGATATGATACAACATTCAAAGGCAGTCGGGATTGGTGTTAAGCCTCTACTTCCTTGTTTTCATTTTAGGTAGAGCCAGTCTACATCACTGTTGATATGGAAATTATGTGTGACGGTTAGTATCTTCCGGATTTTCACATCAATGACTCAGATCTCATCAAGTGTTGAATCAAGTAGCCCAAACGTTGGTATGAGTACTAGCACTGCAAACATATTGTGGGCTACAGTTATATTGAATGCAGAGAGTTCTGAGGTCCATATTTTCTTTATTCGGCTGTAATATTCTTTATGTATGTATGTACATATATGTGTGTGTTATTTCTTTACTACCCACAAGGGGCTACACACAGAGGGGACAAACAAGGACAGACAAACAGATTAAGTCGATTATATTGACCCCAGTGTATAACTGGTACTTTTTTAATCGACCCCGAAAGGATGAAAGGCAAAGTCGACCTCGGCGGAATTTGAACTCAGAGCGTAGCAGCAGACGAAATACCACTAAGCATTTCGCCTGGCATGCTAACGTTTCTGCCAGCTCGCCGCCTTTATGTGCATATGTATGTGTGTGTGTGTGTGTGTGTGTGTGTGATCCGTTGAGTTATGATGTGGGTAGTATCTTCGGTGTTAATTCCACCAAGTCTGCTTCAGTTATCACATTTTGCTGCTTTTCCTGCACCTCTGTCTCTCTTGTGAATCAGGTATTTGGTTGATACGTACGTAAATATATATGTATATATATATGTGTGTGTGTGTTACCTCCTTGAGTTATGTAAGACATGTTCAGATTGGCTTGGAAACATGTATAATATAGATTTACCTTCTCCATTCCCTACACCCTTTAATTTATAATCATAGAATTAGCAATCTTCTCTATGTTATATAGTGGCTGTCATCTTATCAAAATCTCTTCTAATTTGATATGGAACAAAGTGGACAACATATGCTGATTAATAAACTTTATCAATCAAGTATCAACCACTTTATGTCATCTATACAAGCTATGCGAATGCATGATGCTTACTAACTTCCTGTACCAAGATCTTTTCAGATTGCATTACTCCATCACCCCCACCCCCACCCATCACACACACACAAGAAAAATTAGATGACAGAGAAATAAACAGTTATAATCATCATTAACTTACAGCTGTTCCTGGGGTAGGATTCAAAAATGTAAGCTAAAGAAGTTCATAAGATAATTGTTAATTCCTTTGACTTCTCATTTTTCTTATTACTGCTCTATACTTGCCTGACAATTTGTTCTGAAGCATATGTATATTAAGACCTACACCAGGTTATTAGTCTTGCAATGCCTGACCTGTTGGAGCAAGTGAAAGCGAAATCGTGATGGCGCCTTCCTGTCACTTGTGCCGGTGGCACATGTAAAGACAAATGAGTGAGATCATTGCCAGTGCCGCTGGACTGGCTCCTGTGCGGGTGGCACATAAAATACACCATTTTGAGCGTGGCCGTTGCCAGTAATGCCTGACTGGCCTTCGTGTGGGTGACCCGTAAAAGCACCTACTACACTCTCTGAGTGGTTGGCGTTAGGAAGGGCATCCAGCTGTAGAAACTCTGCCAAATCAGATTGGAGCCTGGTGTAGCCATCTGGTTTCACCAGTCCTCAGTCAAATCGTCCAAC
>NC_069005.1:20874607-20875164 GCF_001194135.2 Octopus bimaculoides | reverse complement strand
TATATATATATATATATATATATATATATATATGTATATATATATCTGTGTATATATATTAAGCTTAAGCTTGAGATTTTGCATGTATGTGTATCATACCTTTTGCAAACAATGGCTTTGTTTGTTATAGGTTTTACAATCTTACAATGACTCAATCTGGTTCATTGCTTTTCTGATGGTGAAATGACAAGGAAGTATCCCTGCAACCTATGTATATTGTTGTTCAAACATACCAGTTTGTTGTCAAAAAATACCTACTTACATGTAGCACACACACACACACCCACATCATCATCATCATCATTTGATGTCTACTTTTTCATGCTTACACTGGTCACACTGAATGTGTACACACACACCCAAACACACTCTGGGCTTTTTTCAGTTTCTATTTATCAAATCCACTCTCAAGGCTTTTGTTGTGAAGTTGTTGCACAGTGGGACTGAACCCAATACCACATGGTTGGGAAGCAAGCCTCTTAACCATACCACAACTACACTTGGTCAATATATATTTATATCTATATTTATATATATATATATATATATATATATAT
>NC_069005.1:20872464-20873930 GCF_001194135.2 Octopus bimaculoides | reverse complement strand
CTTTGACGTTTCGAGCTATGCTCTTCAACAGAAAGAATACGGAGACAAGGAGAAAAACACGGAGAAAAGAAATTGAATAGTGTTCAGTCAACGGTCATATATATATATATATATGTGTGTGTATATATATATATATATATATACAGAGAAAGAAAGGCATAGAAAGATAAATGAACACCAGTCATCTTACATTATGTATTTACATGGAATACAAAAGACAGATTGCAGAATAAAGAAAGCAAAGAGAATTACATCAACACCTGTACAGACATCTGGTCTCCTATTGGACAAATGTTATGGACCATCAATAGGAACTATAAGGGCCTACAGTTTACCAGCTATAGGAAAATTTGCAATTTCAGGGTTCCTCAATTTTGTTTGCAAAATGGCAATTGTTTGCACTATAACATTGTATATTAATGTGCAGTTACAGTCACATGCATGTACCAAGCCAGGGTATATATTAGAGGTATCATTGACTTTAAACGACACGACTTTTGACAGCTGAGTTCCTTCTCAAATAGGGCCACAAAACAATCAACTTCCCTTGCCAACCACCCACATACACTATCTCAAGACTGAGGCATTCCATATAACTTGTCCTCGCCCATTGTTTGTGGCAGAATCCCCAACACTACAAATAGTAACATCTGTAATTTATACTGCCAGGAGTTGCTCACTATATTGCGTCAAAATGGGACCCCTTTACTAGCTTGATAAGGATTTTCTTATAGTTTGCTTTCAATGCTAAGGTACCAGCCCTGGACGAAAAGGAGTTTAAGTGCTCATCCATTTGAGTGCTATTTTGTGTTGTCTGTATCACTCTTATTGTGTATTCACTTACACGCTATCTATCTATCTATCTATCTATCTATCTATCTGTCTGTCTGTCTGTCTGTCTGTCTGTCTGTCTGTCTGTCTGTCTGTCTGTCTGTTTATCTATCTGTCTATTTATCTATCTGTCTATCTATCTATCTATCTATCTATCTCTATCTATCTATCTATCTACCTGTCTGTCTGTCTATATCTGTATATATATATATACATGGCTACAAATATGGCTATGTGATTAAGAAGTTTGTGTTCCAACCATATCAGTTCAGGTTTAGTCCCATTGGATGGTACTTTATGCAAGTGTCTTCTACTATATCCCAAAATTGACCAAAGCCTTGTGAGTGGATGTGTGGATAGAAAATGATCAAAGATGTTTCAGTTGTGACCATCCCATCTTTTTGTGTAGCATATAGAACATCTGATGGGTTGTCATTGGAAATACTCACAAACTCACTTCAACTTCTGGGCCACAGATCTGCTGTTTTTCATGACTGTCTTTTCTACTGCTACACCAATGGCGTACTGACCTCCTGCTGTGTCCACCCAGGTCCTCTTCACTTTGTTGATCTTCTCCCTGCTCTCTCTCTCTCTCTCTCTCTCTCTCTCTCTCTCTCTCTCTCTCTCTCTCTCTC
>NC_069005.1:20870860-20872454 GCF_001194135.2 Octopus bimaculoides | reverse complement strand
CTCCCTCTCTTTCTCTTTCTCTCTCTCTCCTTTATTTCCCCTCTTTTCCCTTCTCTCTCCTCTCCCTCTATCCTTCACTCTCTCCTTCTTTTGCTGAATTAGCTGTCTCAAAAAAGCAGTGTTCATATTGCAAACCTACTAATCCTCTATTGACTCCATAAGTGAGTACTAACTCCTGTGTCCAATCCTTCCTTACCAGAATGCCACCCTTCTGGAATTTCTTGCAACTATTGCTTTTAGAAACAACATCCACCAATTGTACAAATTGAACTGGTCTTGAAGGTCCTGTGAAGGTTAGGGATACAATCCCTTCCTCAGAACCAGACCAAAGAGGGCCTGCAAAGGTCATAGACACAGCCCTTTCCTTCAGACCAAACCATCCAAAAACTAAAGCATGTTTCCTTTTTAGGATAGCAGAGTGTGATTTGAGGGAGATTTGGCTACTCTTTCTGCAAGCTGAGAAAGCATATGTTGGGAGATGCTTGTGCTAAACTGTATTGTATAAACTGTTGCTTAATTGGAAGTATCTTATTGTGTCCTACCTAATAAGGTTATCTGTGCAGAGTCAGGGATTGTATTCAGATTTATCAGTCTTAGAATTTGCTTTTTGTTCTTATTAATTCATTTTATCACACTCAATGGTGCATCTTTCATTGCTACCATTTTTTGAGCTGGCAAAATTGTTTGAGCAAGGCAGCAAGCTGATAGAATTGTTTGCACAACAGACAAAATGTTTTGTCGCATTTCTTCTGGTACTTCATATCTTTACATTCTGAATTCAAATTCTGTCAGGGCAAACTTAGCCTTTCATCCTTTCAGAACAGAGAAATGATTTACCAATTGAAACCTGGGGTCAAAAACTGGCAATCTGTCTGTTATGATAGCAAGGGTTCCAATCGATCTGCTCAGTGGAACAGCCTGCTCATGAAATTAATGTGCAAGTGGCTGAGTACTCCACAGACACATGTACCCTTAACATAGCTCTCAGGGAGATTCACCTTGGTGCAGAATGTGATAAGGCTGATCCTTTGGATTACAGGTACTACTCATTTTTACCAGCTGAGTGAACTGGAGCACCGAGGAATAAAATGACTTGCTCAAGGACACAATGTGCCACTGGTTTTCAAATCACGACACAATGATTGTGAGCCAAATGCCCTAACCACTAAGCCACATGCCTTCACCGGGGTCAGTGTAGTTGTTATCCAACTCCCTCTAAAATTATTGTTCTTGTGCCAAAACATGAAAGAATTATCATAATCACATGTTGTTTATTTCAGTTTTCAGATGCTCTGTACTTTGAGAGCTCTTTGACTCCCTCCTTTGCAATGTTTTGGCCTTTCAAGATCAAAATGTTGTTGTTTGTTAAGCATGGCACAGGAGTGGCTGTGTGGTAAGTAGCTTGCTTACCAACCACATGGTTCCGGGTTCAGTCCCACTGCATGGTACCTTGGGCAAGTGTCTTCTACTATAGCCTCGGGCCAACCAAAGCCTTGTGAGTGGATTTGGTAGACGGAAACTGAAAGAAGCCTGTTGTATATATGTATATATATATATATATGTATGTGTGTGTATATGTTTGTGTGTCTGTGTT
>NC_069005.1:20866755-20870850 GCF_001194135.2 Octopus bimaculoides | reverse complement strand
AAACAGGTAAAAGAGTAATAGAGTATGTTCCCACCATACACATTTTTTTGACTGACCTGCAATCATAGGTCAAGTGTCCACTGAAATTGTTTGTTTGGTATCTGGAGTGTTACTAAGACTCCCACAACCTCTTATCAGTCAAGCAATGCATCCAGTGGAAATGTTAACCATTCAGTTTTACAGAAAGGAACAATGATTGTTTGAGAGTCTTTTTGACATCAAGCCAAAAGCAGTCCTTTGCAGAGGACTTTCTGATTAGAGACAGCTTTCAAAAATCCTTAGTCTGGCAGTTTTAAGGAAAAAGGTCATTTCCTGCTCAGGATAATCTCTACAGACAAGGAAGTTCTGTTAACTGGTGTTGTCTGAGATATGTTTAGAATGAAACAACTATATTCCATGAACTTAACAAACTTTTCAAAGAAAGACATGAGGGTTGAGAGAGAAGCTCTGCTTGACAGTAAATTGGACAGGCATCTTCTACTATAGCCCTGGGCTGACCACAGCTTTGAGTGGATTTAGTAAATGGAAACTGAAAGAAGTCTATTTCACACACATAATTATTTATGTGTATATATATGTGTGTGTGTGTGTGTGTACGTGTGAGTGTGTGTGTGTCCTTGTCTTGATATGTGATGATTGTGAATGACCGTCACCATCATATAAGTGAGATTGCTTGTTTCCTACCTTCTGTGGAAAACATCCAGCTATGGAAAAACATTACCTTGCTTGGAAACAGGTGAAGGTTGATGATGGGAAAGGTATCCAGCTATAGAAAAATCTACCTCAACGAATTCTGTTTAGACATTAAATGAGGATGATGACAATGATAACTAAAGTGCAATTGTGAATCTGAGGTACTCTAAACGAGATTATGTGGCTATCTTACATTTTAGGAAGAAGATCTATACGTGTATATTTCATTTATTTCACATACAGTATTTTGTTATATTTTTTATTGTAATTCTTTTTGTACGTTGCTTTTCTCCCTCATCCATTGCTCAAGAAAATACTATTATTACTGTCATGTTTTTCACAGTTTCATGAGAATTTCTAATGCATCACTAGGTGTGTACCAGTCTTCTTGAGTGAGTACACCATATTTTTTTTATTAGCATGGGATTATGTGTATAAGCTATATCTTTCATCTTTTTGTCTTTTACTAGTTTCAGTCATTACACTGTGGCCATGCTAGGGCACTGCCTTGAAGAATTTTAGTCAAATGAATTGTCCCCAGTACATTTTTTTAAAGTCTGGTACTTATTCTTTCAGTTTCTTTTGCCAAACCACTAAGTTATGGAGATGCAAACACACCAACACTGGTTGTCAAGCAGTGGTCGGAGGACAAACTCAGACACAAAGACACACACACATAGATATATACATATATGACGGGCTTTTTTTCAGTTTCTGTCTACTGAATCCACTTACTGTCACTCACATCAGCACCATCATTACATACCATCACCGACATTATTACCATGTGCGTGTGTGTATATATATATATATATATATATATATACACACACTTTAGGCACAGGTGTGGCCGTGTGGTAAGAAACTTCCTTCCCAACTACATGGTTCCAGGTTCAGTTCCACTGCATGGTACCTTGGGCAAGTATCTTCTACTATAGCCTCAGGCCGACCAAAGCCTTGTAAGTGGATTTGGTAGACGGAAACTGAAAGAAGCCTGTCGTATATGTTTATGTCTCTGTAACTTAGCGGTTCAGCAAAAGGGACCAATAGAATAAGTACTAAGCTTACAAAGAATAAGTCCTGGGGTCGATTTGTTTGACTAAAACCCCTTAAGGTGGTGCTCCAGCATGGCTGCAGTGAAATAACTGAAACAAATAAAAGAATATATATGTATATTAATCAATGAAATTCTAACTTAGTCTAATTTTCATGTTCTATAATTTGCACATTTGTAGAACATGACTGCCACTACATAAGCCCGATGATTGTGTAATGCATGAAAGTACTAATTTATTTCAATATTGTAAAATTGTGAAAATTGCAAATTATAGAACATGAAAATTAGACTAAGTTAGAATTTCATTGATTAATATATTCTTCGATATACCTTCATCCAAACTCTTACACATACACACATTTGTGTGTGTATATATATATATATATATATATATATATATATACACACACACACACACACGTGTGTATATATATCATTGTTTAATGTCTGCCTGCCTTCCATGCTAGTATTGGTGGGATGGTTTCACAAGAGCCGGGCAGGCCAAAGACTGCATCAGACTTATGTGACTGTTTTGGCAGGATTTTTACAGCTGGATGCCCTTCCTAACACCAACCACTCACCAGAGTGGACTTAGTGCTTTTTTCATGGCACAAGCACAGGTGAGGTGAGTAGTGCCTTTTAAGTGGCATAAGCATAGGCAAGGTCAGTTTTGACAAGGTTTTTACAGCTGGATGCCCTTCTGAACACCAATCACTTTACAGTGTAGGCTAGGTGCTTTTAAGTGGCACCTGCACTGACAGAGTCACCAAGTACTTGCAAAACAATATATCGATATATATATATATATATGGTAATAATGTTGGTGGTGGTGTACAGTGATGGTGCTGATGGGAGTGACAGTAATGATCTTGATGTGGTTTTCTTTATCCCCACTTAAACATGGATGTCCTGTTAGAAGAAACTTTACTGCAGTATATACCATGAGAGAAATTCTCAAATTGGCTTTTGGAGTGAAATACAGTCTTGTTTATATCACTAGCAGGGAGATAGATCTCCACCATCTCCAGCACCAAAACCACCATATCACATGATTTCGCTGGGGGGTGGTGGAGGTGAGCCACTGCTATCTCTAGCAGTTGAGTGTCCATCATTGAAGAGACCAAGGAAGGTCAAAATCACGTGATTTGGTGGTCTTGGTGCTGGCAGTGGCAGGGATTTATCTCCCTGCTAGCAATATAAACAAGAGTGCATTTTGCATCAAAAGGCAAATATGAGAGCTTCTCTCATGACAACTATCACAGTATAGTTTGTTCTAACAGAACATCCACATTCAAGTGGGAATAAATATTACCTCTTGGTATTAATACTACCTATGTCGTTAGCATATATTCTTTAACAAGGTCACCGGCTAATCACAACACCAGTGCCTGTTCTGGCACTGTTATTCTATATATTGCTGGTGGGGAAATGAGTTGCTGCTATCTTGCTGTTGAGTGTCTATCATTAACAAGACCCAGGAAAGTCGAAATCACATGTTTTGGTGGTCTTCGCACTGGAGGTGGCAGGGATTTATCTCTCCACAAGTGATATAAACAAGAGTGGATTTTGCTCCAAAAGCCATTATGAGAACCTCTCTCATGGTATCTACTAAACTATAGTTTGTTCTAACAGAATATCCATGTTTAAGCATTGATAAGTATTACCTCTCAGTATTAATACTGTCTCTGTTGTTCACATATATTTGATGTGGTTTGTTTTGAAGGTATTGATGGTGGTGTTGATTTTAAAGGGTGGGTGTGGTTGTTAATAGAATACTGATTGTGGTGGTAGTGTTGGTTGTAGTAGCACATTAACAATAATTGTCGTAGTGACAGTAACTGATGATGCCAGTACTGTTGTTTATTTATATCAGTTTGAAATTTTGTTTGGGAGAGGAAATAAGTCAATTATATCAACCCCAGTAATTAACTGGTACTTATTTTATCGACCCCAAAAGGATAAAAGGCAATGATAACCTCAGCAGAATTTGAACTCAGGACATAAAGATGGGCAGAATGCTGCTTACCATTTTGCTGAGTGGGCTAACAATTCTGCCAGCATGCTACCTTATTGTTTATATATATCAATAAGTCATGTCACCTGAATATGAAATGTGCAAGACAGGTGTCCAACAATTGTGTAAGAGATGGCATATAATATCAGATAGTGTATAGAATTGTTGTTGGCATTGGTGTTGTTGTTGTTACTGTGATTCCTTGTTGTAATTTCTGTGTGGGAGAAATGTAACTTCTTACATTCTGGTAGGTGTCAGTCAACTGTCAACTGACAGAACAGCATCAAGTGACTATATATATATATATATATATATATATATATATATATAT
>NC_069005.1:20861918-20865720 GCF_001194135.2 Octopus bimaculoides | reverse complement strand
TTATGCTACATTGTTGTTGATATTTTGTTTAGTTTTTTTTTTTTTCGTGTATTTCTTTTTGGTTATTTTTGTTGTTGTCTGGCCCCAGGTGACTCCTGAACTAGCAGACCTAAAATAAAACTTATTTTCATCATGAACATCCTGTCCTCTTAGGGTAGAACTTGATTTTGGTTATGATTTGTAAAAGACTTGACTGCTACTTCTAGCAATTCAAGCAACCACACAGAGGTTCCTGTATTTACTCTTTACTCTCTCTTTTACTCTTTTATTTGTTTCAGTCATTTGACTGCAGCCATGCTGGAGCACCGCCTTTAGTCGAGCAAATCGATTCCAGGACTTATTTTTTGGAAGCCTAGTACTTATTCTATCTAAGTTACGGGGACGTAAACACACAACCATCGGTTGTCGAGCGATGTTAGGGGAACAGACACACAAACATATACACACACATGTATATATACATATATACAACAGCCTTCTTTCAGTTTCTGTCTACCAAATCCACTCACAAGGCTTTGGTCGGCCTGAGGCTATAGTAGAAGACACTTGCCCAAGGTGCCACACAGTGGGACTGAACCCGGAACCATGTGGTTGGTAAGCAAGCTACTTACCACACAGCCACTCCTGCACCTATATTTATTTATCTTTTTTTTTTTACATTACTAGTTTCAGCATGAGAGCTACAGCCATGCTGGAGTACTGCTGTTAGCTTTGCTACACTTTCACTACTTGAAACCTTCTCTGATATGTGGCATTTGGTGAATGAGGGAGCTTGATGGTTGCTTCCATCATCTGGAACTCTTCACAGGAGGAGATCTAGTTTTGAAGGTGCCTACATCTACTCCATGTAGGTCTCTCAAGCTTTTTGGGAGGATATTGAAGAGCATTGGGCCCTTGAAACTCAAAACTGCTATTCACGTTTCTGTTACTTCAACCATGTCATATCTCATGGCAACAAGGAGAGTTGGTAAAGGGACATTTCTCAGTGTGACAGAATGAAATCCATACTGCCAGTCTTTGGTTAAAAAAAAAAAAAGAAAAAAGAGTAATTCTAAAAATGATATAAATTTTATTGTTGTTTTAGATATTCTGAATGTGGCCATGCTGGGGTACCACTTTGAAGGGTTTAGTCAAACAAATTGACCCCAGTACTTATTTTTTAAGTCTGGTACTTATTCTATCAATCTCTTTTAAAAAGTTGCCAAGTTATTGAAGATGAGTTTTTTTAGAACTTTCTAGGGTGTGTATAGGTGGGTGATGGACTTGTGTGATGTTACTTCATTTGTGCTTTTTTATAGGCTTTAGAATTACGATTTTCCACAGATACCAAATTTCTGAGAATTTGATACTGTTGGTGACATTAGCAGCCAAAATCTCCTTTAACCTTTTAGCATTTAAACTGGTCATTTCCAGCCAAAATATTCTACCTGTTTTATCTTCAAACTGACCAAATCTGGCCTTTCACACTTACCCTACAATATTATTCTAAAAATAAACACTCACATCATTGAAATTTCAAAGCAACAAGATAATGCATGACTAATTCGAATTGATGTGAATACATAAGCATTACACTTGATATAATAATCTGAATGCTAAAAGGTTAAATTCCTACCCCATCATGTTAAAAATGGATGAATTTTGTGGAGTAGGTATTTAGGCAGTGTGTTACATATTCCATAATGATTTTTAAAGCAAATTATTCTATGAAACCGCCTTCAGCTTCAATGATTGCTTCAGTGCGGGACTGAAACCTCTGGCATGGTGACACTATATGGTCCTTATTCATTTCACACATCACCTGGACAATGACAGCATTCCGTGAAGCTATGGTATTATGAGGATGATGTTTAGTCTCCCTTTCAGCAGTGCTCCCCACATAGAAGTCCATGTGATTCGAATCTAGCGAGTTTGGAGGCCACACATTAGGTGTTACATAATCGTAAAGATGGTCTGACAACCATTCTTGGGTGACTAGGGCTTTGTGAGAAGGTGCTGAGTCTTTCTGAAACATGTATGGCTTTCCATTGCATAATTCGTCAATCCAGGTCTTGATAACAGTTTCCAGTACCTCAATGTATCCAGCAGCATTAATTCTAAGACCCTGTGGAAAAAAGTGGGGAGGCATCACATGACCTTTGCTACTCACCACACTTAAAACCATCACAGCTGCTGGAAATTTCGTGGACATCACTCTAGGTACTTCAGAAGGACCTGCACATAACCACCTGTCATTGCTTCTGTTAGACTTTTGATCCCGGTCAAAGTTTTTTTTTTTTGTCAGAGAAAAACCAAAGCATGCCTTGTTCATGAGGGTTTTTCACTTTGTTAAGTAACCATTTTGAACAGATGAGATAGTTTCTCTGTGTCTTTGCAAACACAAATCGGCCTTTCCTCATTACATAGGACTTGTATCGAATGTCACAATGTACCACATTTCTGATAGTCCACTCTGACACCCGAAGTTCTTTAGCAATAGACCTCATTTATCTTCTGGGGTTTTCATCAATAATGTTTTGAACATGTATAAATTCCGATGTCCTTTTAGTATCTGAGTGTTGAGAATGTTTTTTTCTCTTTGATACAGGTGAAACATTACCATCGCATGCCTCCAATTCCAACCGAACTTTGTGTACAAATGATCTTGCAAAAGTTAGAAAGTTGTTAATTTCTAAATCACTGTGGTTTGCCTGGATAGCAAATATGACTGCATGTTTTTTTCATTTCTTGAGTTAGCATGATACCTTGAAAGGGTTATCTGGAAAAAAAAATATGCTACATTAATGATTTGAATGTATAATGAACTAAAAACGAAATGTCCTCAAATACCCCTTCACCCAGTATATGTGTATGTGTATGTGTGTGTGTGTGTGTGTGTATATATATATGAATATATGTGTATGTGTGTGTGTATATGTATATGTGTGTGTATATATACATATGTGTGTGTGTATGTATGTATGTATGTATATATATATATATATATATATATACACACACATATATATGTATGTGTGTGTGAGTGATTAAACACACACATACATATGAATGTATGTATATAGTAAATACAGGTGGATTACAATAGATGGTTACTGGATTAAGTGGTGGTAACTAAGTTTGTAATTCATTAAATCTACCCAGCTGTTTGGTTTTTGCTTGGATGAGATACAACAGTTGACAGCAGTTGGATGGGAGACTGGCTGGCTTGGGAAAACCTGGGTAATATGTGGGGGTGGGGGCAATTTATAATGTAAGACCTGCTGTAAGATTATCTCTGGATTACAAAGATTTTAAATTTATTGTTGGGAATATAGCAGGAGGACTTACACTGTAGACAGGCTCTGTCTATCTGCTGGTCTATATAGCTGCCTGTCTACTGGCCTGTGTAGTTGTCAATTTGATTATCTAGATCAGAGGTTCGCAACTAGGGTTCATATGGCCCTTAGGGGTCCATTTAAGATTTTGTTGATAAAATTTATCTGCAATAAATTGGTTATTGTTTCTACAATACGCAAAATATTCTAACAATTTTTTAATACAATTCCTAATAATATTTATTTGTAAAAATATAATCTGATTTTTTAAACATTGATTGGCTAGGAGGGTCCCTACAAGTAAAATAGGAATCAATGTCTGTCTGGTGGCTTCGACTGTTTATCTGGTGATCTATATGGATGTAATTGTAGCTCTTTGTGTGTATGTTTGTGAGTGGGTGTATCTGCATTATCATTTCATACCTGATTTTTTGTGATGGAAATTACATAGAAGATTATAAATTATCATATATATATATATATATATA
>NC_069005.1:20852838-20860896 GCF_001194135.2 Octopus bimaculoides | reverse complement strand
TATATATCTGTGTGTATGTGTGTCTTTGTGCCTATGTTTGTCCCCCGTCTTCACTTGACAACCAGTGTTGGTGTGTTTACATCCCTGTAACTAAGTGGTTTGGCAAAAGAGACTGAGATAATAAGTACCAGGCTTAAAAAGAAAATAACTAGTAGAGTCAATTAGTTCAACTAAAGCTCCTCAAGGTTGTGCCCCAGCATGGCTGCAGTCTAATGACTGAAACAAGTAAAAGATAAAAGTCAAATGATAAATACTTTTTTGTGTATACATTGTAGCGTGACACAAGACGCCAGCGCCATTTTGTGTGAGACCTCGCTGGCAGCCATTACCATGTCTGAGACAAGAGTGAAATCTCGCTTACAACCATGTTTGCCATGCACGAGAACACAGCGAGGCTCTCGTGGGCAACATCTATTTAAGGAGGCGTATTAAGGTGATTCTCTCTCTTGCATTCATGCTCACGCTGAGCAACACTGCCAACTGGCAGCTCACAGTAGATTCTTGTCTGCTCTAACTTCACCTGTTATCTCCAGAGGTAATGTACCTCACATGAACGGAGCTATAACAAAGTACGCGCGGCCATACAGATGGTCGCCAGGAGCGAACCCCATGAATGAGAACTAAATAAACAACCATTGAATTGCATCCGCTTGTAAGCTTTTTCTTTCAAGTTCCAGATCCTAAGACTACAGAAAATAATTGTAACGGGAGAAGGAGATACTCTGCTGGTATTGAGAACCTTCAAGTCCCATTATAACATAATATACTTATGTTCTATCCAATACAAGTTGTTTCATCATCTTCATGTTTGATTTCCATGTTGACATCAATCAGTGTGCTACATTTGGCTCCAGTTCTCTGTTTTGACATGGTTTCTACAACAGAATTCTCTTCCTAATGCCAACAACTTTACAAAGTGTATAGGATGCTTTTTTTATATTTTTGGAGGCACTAGTACTAGTGAGGTTATCCCGTAACTTGCAAGGTTATAGAGCTCCCTTAACTTAGAGATAGTATAATAGAGAGGAAAGTGTCTTTATGCTAGCTGTTGAGAGGTTTCATATTGTATGATAGGAGGCTCAGGAACAGGCTTATTGTTGTAGAGGAGATAACTTGACTGTACATTTATTTAAGCGTGGATGGGAGTGAATAGTGTGGAGCCAGAAAGAGAGATAAAGATGGCAGTGATGAAGTGTCAGAGCATACCCTCAAAGAAAAGCGTATGGAACAGAATAAAGAAAAGAGTATGAGAACAGAATGTCAAGAAGGGTAGATGGGTATGTGCCCTTGTCTAGATATCTTCTGAAGATTGCAAATGGGTGTCATTGTCATACAAGCAAGACTTTGTTTCCAGTCATCCATGAAAGACATGTCTAGTTATGGGAAAATATTATTTTCCTTGGAAGCAGGTGAAGAAAATAGGGTAGGTTAGGCATGTAAGTGAAGAAAACTTATGATCTCTCCAAAGAAAGGAGATTATGATTTGCCCTCAAAATAGCTTTCCAAAGTTTTAAATAACTTCCCCACATGCAAATGTTTTGGGTTTCCAATTTTTCTGAAAATATCTTGGAAATTGTATGTGGAAATAACATGGAAATTATGATAGTGAAAAAAATTATTTATCTTTGAAATTATAATCTTTTTTTTAAAATCCCCTACTCACTCTCTCTTCACTTTTCAGAATACCTCTTACCCCCTTATCACAATTCTGATTGTTTTTAAACCAGCTAAATTTGGCCAAAATATTCTACCTGCTGTCCCCTGTCCTTCTAAAAATAAACAATCACATCATCAAACAGTTAAAGCTACAAAATAAATTCCTGATTAATTCAAAACAATGTGAACAACTAAGCATTACATTTTAACAAAATAATCTGAATGCTAAATGGATATTGGTGAAACTTGCAGATGAAAAGCAGGGTGCTTTGAATGTGGTTGCTTAACATGCTATGAATAACAGACAAATCTCTGAAAACCAATTTTTTCTATTCGCCCACATATCAGAATAACAATACCTACCTTGCATGTGTGAATGCCTGTTGAACCAGCAGATGGAATGAAGAACGGCCACAAATGTAGTTGCTTGGCAAGCTAGATATAACAACTGAAGTTCTAAAAGATCATTTTTTTCAAAATTTCACTTTTTTTTTTTATCACGCCATTCCTTTGGCTTTTAGAATAAATACGCTCACCCGACAGAAATATGGAAAGTGCAAAAATCATATGGATGGTTATAGTTGGAAGGTGTGCTTTGGCACCTCACCTAGCTAATGTTATTTTTAAGATGGGATGGTCATGACAGGACAGGGTTGCTAGATCAGTTTTCACCAGGGACTTAACAACAGCAACACTTCACCAGATCAATGTTGTTTTAAAGATGGGCTGGGCATGGCTGGAACGTTTTTGATCATAGGGTTGCTGGACCACTCCTCACCTGGGGCTTGAGCAACAATGACACTACAACAACCAATCAAACTGAACCAATCACTCAAGCCATTCTTATCATTTTATGTCTGTCTGTTTGTCTCTTTCAGAAGCTACTGATGTAATATCTAGTAACAAAACTTCACAACTCTCACTCTTGGTCTTCCTCCTCCTTACCGGTTCTATCATCCTCCTCTTCATCTCTTACACACCAATCAGCCGAACTTTCCCCTCTGTGGGGACGTCATCAGCTGAACACCTTTTCCAGGTATAGTGTTTTTTTTTTACATTGTTTTTTTTTTAATCTTTTCTTTCCTTTCTTTTGGGGGGGGGGTGAGGGTGTTTGTAGTGAAAGTGGGATCTGGTGTTAGTGGTGTTCATAGAAGTGGCATTGGTAATGACAGTAGCGGCGGCGGTATGTGGTTTAAGTAGTTGAAAATGTTCAGAGAAGTAGTTGGTATTTAGATCAAACATCTGCAGGTCAGTATGTATAGGGAATGGCTGTGTGTACCTGTGTTTATATTTTTATGTAAGTAATGTTAGTGTGTGGTTATGCATATGTCTGTGTGTGTGTATGTGGGTGCTTATGTGTAAGTGTATTTGGCGTGTAATTGTCTGTGTGTTTATGTGTTTGTGCATTTGTGTTTTATGAAGTAGTTGGCAAAGCTTCTCCCAGAGCAATAGCATTGATGGGTTGGTTTTCCGAGTTAAAATCAATGACTTATATCAATGTCTGCAGGGAAAAAAAAACACATTGGCAGGGGAAGATAAATCCACAATTTTATGCTCTGATGCTCAGAAAAGAAAGTAATGTGTTTAGTATTAGGTTAGGGTGGAGGAACAGGAAGCAGAGAGACAAGTATTCCAAGTAGGTTTGGGTAGAGATAGAATGCAACCAGCTGCTTGAGAGAAACACATGCTATTGTAGTAATGGTAGAAAAGAAAAGTGAAGTAGAGTGGGTGACAATGAAAGAGTTAGGGTGAGTAACAAAGGTGGGGATAGGGTTAATAGTGAATGAAGAGGCTGGATGAGTTGTGAAATACAGCATATGATGAGTAGTGAACGAGAAGTATGGGCGAGTAGCTGGTATTTTGTCAGTTATGACGATGAGTGTTCCAGTTAATCCAATCAACAGAACAATCTGCTTATGAAATTAACATGCAAGTGGCTGAGTACTGCACAAATATGAGTCCCATAATATAGCTCTCAGAGAGTGGACTAGAGCAATGTGAAATAAAGTGTCTTGCTCAAGGACACAACTTTAGTACTGAATAAAGTGGCTGGGTGTCTAGCAAGTGAAGGGGCAATAATCTTGGTTGGTAAAGTATAGGTATGAGAATCCCACAAAATTTGTAGAAATAATTTGAGAAGCAGCTGAACTTGCACATTGAGCAGTTTATTAAGGTAGCCTCTTTGCTTCATTGATAATCATAATACAGACATTGTTGTGGACTATAACTTTCTCCAGGCATCATAGACTGTAATCTTTATCTCTATTACTGCAACACTCTTGCAAAAGAACAATGCTCTCTCCTCACCCTAACCAAAATATATCCTCCATCACTTGCTAGGGTAGAGTTTGAGTGAGGAATATAATGAAGGGGCCATAATTAAGAGGATGGTTAGTAAGTTACTTGGTCATCTACTTAGCTGTCTCAGATGGTACCAAATCTTCTTTTGGCAAGGCTGTTGCTGTCAATTAGCTGGAAGCTTGGAAGTGGATGAGATATGAAATGTGATATGTTAATGAGGCAATGGGTGCAGAAACAGCAGTGAAAGCTTGGGCAGGGATTGGAGTGGAGAAAACTCAAGACGTTTGTGATGAGTGTGTATGTATGACTTTGTTACTGTCTGCCTTTTTTTTTTTCTGTGTTATTTTGTGTGAGTGTGTGTGTTTATTTCTCCTATACGTCCTAATACTGGAGGTTGTTTCCTATTTGTTGCTTCATTTTCTCATTCAATATAATTATCTACATATTTGATTAATTGTTTAATTATTCTTATTATTTTTCTTCCACTTCCTCTCCCTCCCATTTTCTTCTTCATTCCTCTACCTCTTCCTCCCTCCGCTACTACCTTACTTCCTCTTCATCCCATCCACCTATACTCTCTCTCTCTCTCTCTCTCTATCTCTCTCTCTCTCTCTGTCTCTGTCTCTCTCTCTCTCTGTCTCTCTCTCTCTCTCTCTCTCATCCCTCCCTACACAGATCCCGCCTTCTACCGTCTCAGTTTACATGGGAATCAATACCTCAAAACTGCTCAAGCCTTTGCGAGTTAGCTACAAGATTTCCATAAAGATGCACATGAACTGTCGCGGTGGTCTCTACCCTCGAACCAAAGACATCTATCGATTTGATGTCCCTGATGACAAAGTCAGCTGGGATGTTGAGTACAAGGAGTACCAGCCTGTTGATTATACAGCTGAATCTGTTTTACAACAGCCCCCCTGGGCCGATCCTGATATCAGGTAAATTAATTTTTTTTTTGTTGAGACGTTTTTTTTCTTGGTTGGGATGGGGATGGGGGTTTTTGCTATTTTTTCTGCCAAGTTATTTTGTGATTTATTTTGTTTTTCTACTTGGTTTGCGAGATTCTTGATGTGAATTTGTGTGTTGAAACAAATCTTGTTGTCTTGGGAGGGTCATTACAGTAATAACAATAATGCACACACACACACTGGTTCAATATCACTTCTTCATTGTTAGTCAATTGGTTAATTATCAAACCAACTAACTAATCAATTGTTTGTTTAGTGTGCTGGTTAAACAATCAATTAGTTATTTATTAGTCAAAGTACTTTCGTCACTATTCATGACCTTAATGGCTTGGTGATGTAGGTAGGTAAGTAAGTAGAGAAAGAGAGAGAGAGAGAAAAAAGAAGAATGAGATTGAGAAAGAGAGAGAGAGAGAGAGAGAGAGAGAGAGAGACTATTGGTGCAGTAAAAACTATTGGTGTATCTCATGCAACATGGTTGTGGTTTAGTATAGAAAGATAACAGGGTGACTTTTGAACCTTTGAACTTTGAAAATTCAAGAAAAAAAAACTTTCTGAGTTTTTTTTCAAATGAGGATTTCCGAAGACCTAAGCAATCACATCATTGAAATCTCAAAGCTATAAGGCATGATTGTGTGGTAAGAAGCTTTCTTCCCAACCACATGGTTCTGGGTTCAGTTCAACTGCATAGCACCTTCAGCAAGTGACCAAAGCCTTCTGAGTGGATTTGGTAGACAGAAACTGAAAAAAGCCTATCAATTATGTGTGTGTGTTTGTGTGTAAGAGAGAGTGTCATTGTGTCTGTGTTTGTCCCCCCCCCCCTCCACCACTTGACAACCAATGTTGGTGTGTTACATACACATAACTTAGCAGTTCAGCAAAAGAAACCAATAGAATAAATATCAGGCTTTTCAAAATTAAGTACTAAGGTCAAAATGTTCAAATAAAAATTCCTCAAGGCAGTGCCCCAGCATGACCACAGTCTAATGACTGAAACAAGTTAAAGATAAAAGATAAAAGATTAATTCAAACCAATGTGAATGAATATATTTTACATCTGACAGAGTAATCTGAATGCTCAAGGGCTAATGTGTCCCTGCACATTGAGATTGTTTTTTTAGCCCAAGGCAAGCTATGATTCAGCATACCTATAACCAAGTGTGTGCCCATCTTGCCTCATTTTCTGTCAGAACCACATTAATGACCTGTAGGGACATCATATTTCATTATGCAACCATAAAGAGGTAAAGACCCCTTCAGGCATGAATGAACATGGGATTGAACCTAAAAAGTTACCCTCTGAGGCACAGGTCCATGGCAAGGTTATTTTATGGAAGGCCAGCAGTTGCCCATGCATACCAGCCTCCCCCCCCCCACTGTTACATCAGTTGTTAAGGATATCTTTACAGATAGGAGAAATACCTTGCCAAAAATAAACCTCTGTACCTGGCTTTCGTTGACATGGAGAAAGCCTTTGACAGGGTCCCCCAATCCCTTATTTGGTGGTCAATGCAGAAACTAGAGATAGATGAGTGGTTTGTGAGAGCTGTACAAGCCATGTACAGGGACGCTGTCAGTAAGGTGAGGGTTGGCAATGAGTACAGTGAAGAATTCTGGGTAGGGGTCCACCAAGGTCCAGTCCTCAGCCCCCTCCTATTTATCATAGTCCTCCAGGCAATAACAGAGGAATTCAAGACAGGATGTCCCTGGGAGCTCCTCTATGCTGATGACCTTGCTCTAATTGCTGAGTCACTATAAGAACTTGAGAAGTTTCAGGTGTGGAAGCAAGGTCTAGAATTGAAGGGCCTTAGAGTCAACCTAGCTAAAACCAAAGTCCTAATAGGTAGGAAGACAGACAAACCACAAACCCCTTCAGGTAGATGGCCCTGCTCTATCTGTAGAAAAGGCATAGGTAGAAACTCTATAAGATGTACCCAGTATAAGATGGACACATGAGAGGTGCAGCAACATCAAAGGAAGGCTAACTAGGAAGATAGTTTTTGTATGTGGCAGATGCTCAGAAGTAATAAACACTGAAAATATGCAGAGAACAACTTCTGCCACATTCCAGGGAGAAAAACTAGAAGCAGTTGATAGCTTCCGCTACCTAGGTGACCAAGTCAGTAGCAGGGGTGGGTGCTCTGAAAGTGTAGCTGCTAGAATAAGAATAGCCTGGGCAAAGTTCAGAGAGCTCCTACCTCTGCTGGTGACAAAGGGCTTTTTGCTCAGAGTAAAAGGTAGACTGTATGATGCATGTGTACGAACAACCATGCTGCATGGCAGTGAAACATGGGCCGTGACTGTTGAGGACATGCGTAAGCTTGCAAGGAATGAAGCCAGTATGTTCCGCTGAATGTGTAATGTCAGTGTGCATACTTGACAGAGTGTAAGTGCCTAAGAAGCATCAGATGCGGTGTGCAAGAGAGACGACTACGCTGGTATGGTCATGTGGCAAGAATAGATGAGGATAGCTGTGTGAAAAAGTGTCACACCCTAGTGGTTTAGGGAACCTGTGGAAGAGGTAGACCCAGGAAGACCTGGAATGAGGCGGTGAAGCACGACTTTCGAACATAGGCCTCACCGAGGCAATGACTAGTGAACGAGACCTTTGGAAATATGCTGTGCTTGAGAAGACCCGGCAAGCCAAGTGAGACCATAATCCGTGGCCTATGTCAGTGGTGTAACCAGCCCACTTATGTGTACCTTTCCTTCATTGGACACTAAACTATGCTTGCAAAGACCTGTTGAGACAAGTGAAATCGAAATCAAATTCGATGACAGCACCGCTTGACTAGCATCTGTGCAGTGGAGTGCTAAGAGCACCATCCGAGCGTGATTGCTGCCAGGGCCACTGACTGGCTCCTGTGCCGGTGGCACATAAAAAGCACCATTCGAGCGTGATTGTTACCAGCATCGCCTTACTGGCACGTTAAAAACAACATTCGAGCAAGGTCGTTGCCAGTGCTGCTGGACTGGCTCCTGTGCAGGTGGCACGTAAAAAACATCATTTGAGCATGGTCGTTGCCAGTACCTCCTGACTGGCCCTTGTACCGGTGGCACGTAAAAGCACCCACTACACTCTTGGAGTAGTTAGGAAGGGCATCCAGCTGTAGAAACTCTGCCAGATCAGATTGGAGCC
>NC_069005.1:20852087-20852828 GCF_001194135.2 Octopus bimaculoides | reverse complement strand
ATCCAGCTGTAGAAACTCTGCCAGATCAGATTGGAGCCTGGTGCAGCCATCTGGCTTGTCAGTCCTCAGTCAAACCGTCCAACTCATGCCAGCATGGAAAGCAGGCGTTAAACATTGATGATTTTTCTATAGAAATTGTAGCCAGCATTGATTTTGTTACAATGTCGTAACAAAATCAATACTGGCTGTAGAAAATGTGCAGAGATAACCTTAGCAGAACCACATTATGTAAACTATACCCTCTTTTTGTTAAGATATAACATTGTCATTTAAATGAGAGTTATCTACTTTTTTTTTTGTCAACTGAGTTCTAGTTGAGATTTTATAGCTAGGTAGAGAGACACAAGTTTGTTCCTAACATTTGGGAACAAGTTTGTTCCTAACATATTAACCAGTTAGATCAGTGGTTCCCAAACACTTTTGGGCTGCTATTCCCTTGGCACCCAGACCACATTTCTAGTCACCACCACTTCTTGAAGCAAACCCCAAACAACTGTATTTCACAAATAAAACTTAACCTAATTAACCCATTATTTTGTTGTTTTCACACCCATTGCCCCCTTTTGGTTACACTATTATCGTCCGACTTTTCTTCCTCCAATCTTTTCACTGTCCCCAGAGGAGCAGTATTGCCCGCTTTGAGAACCACTGATGAGGATATTTGTAAATTAAATGGTGGCAAGACTTCCACCCATCCCTACCCAAAAAAAACCACCCTTTAAAAAAAATTTTTTTTTCAAC
>NC_069005.1:20850911-20851723 GCF_001194135.2 Octopus bimaculoides | reverse complement strand
AAAAAAGTCAAAATTGAAGAAGTTGGGGGGGGGGGAACTTTCACAATGCCAATTTTTGGCAATTTCCTGGAACCTCCATATCTGAAAACAGGGATTTTTGGCAAAAAAAATTACAAAAATAAACAAATTTGGGAGAAAATGGGGGCGGGGAACAGAAGTCTTTCCTAAGTGGCTACCCGCAGAACAAGATGTTCCTTCCCTGTGGAATATATTTACGCAAGGTCACAGATACACCACAGTCTTGCTGACCTCCTAGCTCCTCTGCTCACCACAACCACTGATAATTCAGTCACCTGTACTCTCAAAGTCTATTTATATGTCCAAACAGTGTTGCTGACTTTCCAGTACTCCCACTACACACCCCAACTCGCCTTTCAGTCATCTGCACTTTTCCATGCCTAATTAAGACACTCTTACTATTTAATTTATTTATTACATCCTTGTTGTATATAAATACTTCTGTTTGTGCATGTCTTTGCTTCGTGTGGAAAGAATGTGTGTGTGTGTGAGTGTGAGCGTGTGTGAGTGTGAGCGTGTGTGAGTGTGTGTGTACGTGCGCATGTGTGTGTACTACATGGAAAACTGTCTGAAAAATAAGATGGTGTTGTTACTGGTAATGAAGTATGTGGGTGTGTGTGAGAGTGCATGTGGTGATGCATGTGTGTATGTTGATATGTGTGGAGAGAGAGAGAGAGAGAGAGAGAGACAAAGTGTGTTTGTACATGTATGTGTAATCTTTCCTCTCTGAGCTTATATTGAGTGATAATATATATATATATATATATATATATATATATATATATATATATGTA
>NC_069005.1:20847715-20850901 GCF_001194135.2 Octopus bimaculoides | reverse complement strand
ATATATATATGTATATACACACATACACACAAGCATACACACTTTGGTTTTCCTCTGTTTATGTGCGTGAATGTGTAATGATGAGGTTGTACAGCCGGTTTGTCCTTCCCCTTGCTTCGTCCGGTGGAACAACTCAACTATGAAACCATAAATAATCAATGTTTCCTCGAATTGTCTTCCACAGAAAATTATCAGAACCGATCAAAATCAAATGGAACAGCCTTGATAATAATATTGACCGTCAAACATTTGGCAAGAAATACGATATATACAACCATGTACCAAGGTAGGTGGTCAACATGCTAATGTATTAAGTTGTTGCTATTATCATTTATTGTGGAGGCACATGGCTTAGTGGTTAGATTGTTGGACTCATGATCATAAGATTGTGGTTTCAATTCCTGGACTGAGTAACCTGTTGTGTTCTTGAGCAAAACACTTCATTTCACATTGCTCCAGCCCACTCAGCTGGTAAAAATGAGTGATCCTATGACTGACCAGCGTCCTATCCAGGGAGTAATATATATGTCAGAGAAACCAGCAAACTGTCCCCAATGTGGACTGGCCCATTATCATTTATTAAGGTGAAGGTGGAAGGTGGTAAGCTAGTGGAATTGTTATCACATTAGGCAAAATGCTTAATGGTATTTCTTCCAGTTCTTTACATTCTGAGTTCAAATCCTGCCAAAGTTAGCTTCACTTTCATCCTTTTGAGGTCAGTGAAATATAATACTTGTGAAGTACTAGAGATGATGTAATGACTTGTCTCCTTCTCTTAAAATTGCTTGCCTTGTGCCAAAATTAGAAAGAATTATTGACCAAAGTGGCAAGCTGACAAAATCATTAGAGCATCGGAAAAAATGCATTGTGGTAATCGTACCAATTCTTTACATTCTGGTTTCAAATACTGCTGAGGTGAACTTTTCCTTTCGTCCTTTCAGGGTCAATAAAATAATGTACCAGTCATAAAATTGACTAAACCCCTCCCCCCTAAAATTGCTTGCCCTGTGCCACAATTTGAAACAGTTATTGAGGCAGTAAGATAGCAGTATCGGTAACATACCAGACAAAATGCTTAGTGGCGTTTCTTCCAGTTTTATGTTCTGCAGAGGATGACTTTGCCTTTCATTCTTTTGGGTTCAATAAAATAAAGCGGAGGCATGTGGTTTAGTGGTAGCGTATTTGTCTAATGATCATAAGGTCACGTGTTCAATTCCTGGTGGCATGTTGTGTCCTTGAGCAAGACACTTTATTTCATGTTGTTCCAGTTCACTCAGCTGACAAAAATGAGTAATACCTGTACTTCAAAGGGCCACCAAATCTCCCTGAGAACTACATTAAGGGTATGCATGTCTATGGAGTACTCAGCCACTTGCACATTAATTTCATGAGCAGGCTGTTTCTGTTGATTAGATCAACTGGAATTCTTGTCATCGTAACTGATGGAGTGCCAGTTAAAGTACCAGTCAAGTACTGGCAGGATCAACAAAATCGACTCCCCTCTTCTGAAAATTGCTAGCCATATGCCAAAATTAGAAAGAATTATTATTGTCATTACTAAGGCAGCACACTGGTAGAATCGTTAGCGTGTTGAATGAAATGCTAGGCAGTATTTCTTCTGGCTCTTTACATTCTGAGTTCAAATCTCGCCAGGGTCAACTTCACCTTTCATCCTTTTGTGATAAAATAAAACACCAATCAAGTAGTGGGGTTGATGTAACCATCTAACTCCTTTCCCCCTACAAAATTGCTGACCTTGCACCAAAAACTAAAACCATTATTATTATTATTATTATTATTGATATTATTATTATTATTATTGTTGTTATTATTATTATTATTATTATTATTATTATTATTATTATTATTATTATTATTCAGTAGTCTTATTTTTATCATATGCTTCCACTGCACTACCAAGTGCAGCCCTGCATGCCTTGGGTATGTGCTGTGGTTTGTTGTGGTAGTCTTATTTTCACTGTATTAAAAGCGCTTTACATAGAATGTGCGCAGTGCCTCGTAGTGCTGTTTTCTGTATGTTATATATAATTGCAAGTCCTAGTGTTTTTGTTATGGTTTTGTCTGAATGTTTTTTTTTTATCATACCTAATGTACCTATTATTATAGGAATTGTTTCTATTTTAGGCTCCACATTTGGGTTATCTCTATTTCTGGATCTTTGCATTTTGAGATTTCTCTGTTTCTTTTAGAGATGCATCATCATCTGTTGGAATTGATACATCGATTAGAAGGCAATTTTTTCTTGGTGATCTCTGACAACTATATCTTGTCTATTAGCTTTGATTTCTCTATCTGTGTGTATTGACATATCCAAGAGTATGGTTACTTATTATTATTATTATTATTATTATTATTATTATTATTATTATTATTATTATTATTATTATTATTATTGAGTGTGAGAACAGTGCATGCCATCAAAGTGACACTGAGGTAGAAATATACAAAGCCCAATATACCCATCATTTCTACCCATCTGATAAGGATTCACCAGGAACATGCATTACAACTATATGTGCGCGGCATGGTGATCTTATATCGAGATAAAGAGTGCATGACCTTGCAGGTGGGGCTCAGTTAGAATTTTCTTCAGGTTGAGTATCCCACCCCCCTCGAGGTCCCTGAAGAAAGGTCGTTTAACGATGATGAACGAAGCACCTATGTTTCCAGAGGTGAATTATTCAAACCCCAAAAGGATCCCTCTCAACACATGGCTACGATAATGTTGTCATTTTTTAAATTTATTATTATTACTATCATCATCATTATTATTATTGTTAGGGCAGCAAGTTGGCAGAAACATTAACATGCTGAGCAAAATGCTTAGTGGCATTTAGTCTGTCATTACATTCTGAGTTCAAATTCCACCCAGGTCGACTTTGCCTTTCATCCTATCAGGGTCAATAAAATAAGTACCAGTTGGGATTAATGTAATTGACCGATCCCCTCCCACAAAATTTGAAACCATTATTGTTATTATTAAGGCAGTGAATTGGCAGAATCGTTAGCATTCCAGACAAAATGCTTAGTGGTATTTCATCTGTCTTTATGTTCTGAATTCAGATTCTGCTGGGGTTGACTTTGTCTTTCATTCCTTTCAAGAGTCAATGAAATAAGTACCAGCTGAGCACTAGGGTTGAGGTAGTTGACTTAGCCCCCCCCCCC
>NC_069005.1:20838538-20847705 GCF_001194135.2 Octopus bimaculoides | reverse complement strand
AGCCCCCCCCCCACTCCAATCTATTGGCCTTGTGTCAGAATTTGAAACCATTGTTGTTGTTGTTGTTATAACAGTTGTCACACTGAGTCTTTATCATTTGTCCTCTAATGTCTCATGATAAACATGTGCTAACATTCCTGGCATTATCACCTATTATTAAAATATCCTCACCTCCCACACACTATTTTCCTGTCATCTTTCTTGTCTGTCTGTCTGTCATTCATTGTAGCCTTAACCTGTGGCTATAGTGGATGACAATCGCCCAAGGTACCACACAGTAGAATGAAATCAAGAACTATGTATTTTAGTCTATAAAATGGCTATGTTGTTAACAGGTTTGCTCAACAACATGGTTTTAGCTTCAGTCTTGTAGCCAGGTATTTTCTACCATAGCTTCAGATTGACAAATTTCTTTGGAGTGAAATTTGGTAAATGAAAAATGGGTGGAAGCCAGACAGAGGGATCTATTACTGTTCTCAAGTAGATGACTTACAAGTGGTATCAAAAAGTTCCAGGATTTGTTATGTTTAATAAAAAATAACTTATTTACCTAAATTTTAACATCATCTCCTTCGAAATAGTCACCTTGCCCTGCAATACACTGGTACCAGCTTTCCTACTACTTTTGAAATCTGGCCTGGATGTCATTTTCCATAAGCAAGTCGAGGACCTTCTGTAATTCACTCTGGATTTCAACAACGGTGTCAAAACGGTGACCTTTGAGCTGCATTTTCATTTTGAGGAAGAGATGGAAATCTGCAGGTGCTAAATCTGGCCAATATAGCAGGGGTGGAAGCAATACCATCTTGATTTTGGCAAGAAACTCACAAGTGTGAAGAGTTCAGTGACAGGGTGCATTGTCATCATGAAGAATCCACTTCTTTGTGCTCCACAGATCCAGTCGCTTTCACCAAATGTCCTCCCTCAAATGCTTCAAAACGTCACAGCAGAACTCTTGATTAATTGTCTGGTGCTGGAGCATGAATTCTCGATGCACAATACCACATTTTCGGGGGTGACATTCATGGCAAGTCTTCCAGATTGTTTATCATCTTCCAGGGACGTTCTTCCACTTTAATAAGGGAGTGCACTCTGTTGCTAACATTCAGGCTAAGTCTATGGTCTGAGGGTTAATTCCTCTCTTCCATCTGTTATCCCATCAGTTTTGCTGACAATGCTATCAAAGCAAAAACATTCCAAGTAGGTGCTGGCGTAGCTGTATGGATAAGAAGTTTGCTTCTCAATGACATGGTTTCAGGTCCCATTCTACTGCATGATACTTTGGCCAAGTGTCTTCTACTACACTACTATAGCCTCAGGCCAACCAAAGCCTTGTGACTGGATTTAGTTAATAGAAACTGAAAGAAGCCCATCATATATATATATATATATTCTCCCCATGTTTCTTTCTGTGTTCCTTTCTGTGGAAGAGCATAGGCTTGAAACGTTAAAGACTTTTTCACTTCCCGAGCATTATACTAATACATCTGTTTGTTGCCTACACCACCTGTCTTCGTCTTTTGTTTTTTTTTGTGAATTCTCCCTATATATATATATATAGGCTTTGTGGTAAGAAGCTTGCTTCCCAACTACATGGATCCAGGTTCAGTCTCAGTGCATGGCACCTTGTGACTTCTACTGTAGCCTTGGCCAACCAAAGCCTTGCAAGTGGACTTGGTAGGTGGAAACTGAATGAAGTGCCGTGTGTGTGTGTGTGTGTGTGTGCATGCATGTATGTATGTATGTAAGAATGCGTGTGTGTGCATGAGAGAGAGACAGATAAAGAGAGAGTGTGTAAGTGTGTGTATGTTTGTGCCTCATCGTGAATAACTGTCACTGTCTTGGAAGCTGTGTCATTCATTTCCAGTTTTCTGTGCAAACATGACTGGCCATGGGGCAAGGTAATCTTACTTAGGAACAGGCGAGGCTCTGGCTGTAAAAATATCTGCTTCAATAAACATCACCCAACCATTGCAAACATGGAAATGTGGACATTAAAATGATGATGATGATGTTGATGATGGTGAGTGATAGTAGCTCCAATGTAACATAGGTCATTGTGTGTCTGCCAGGGGAATTTGAACTCAGTATAGTTGTTCAGAAATATAGAAGTGTTGAGAAAGCTAGTAATGTACTGTGCTGTTATGATGACATGCTTGAATCTGAGTTCACATGTTCAAAACATACCATCACCACCACTGTCGCTGCCACCACCATCATCACCTCCACTACCACCACCACAACTATTAAGTCAGTCAAAAATGTAGTTTCCTTCACTGGTGGGTCTGCTGCTACTGCTGTTTTACTTCTTCTTCTTCTTCTTCTTCTTCTTTGCCTTCTTCTTCATCTTCTTCTTCTTCCTCTTCTTCTTCTTCTTCTTCTTCTTCTTCTTCTTCTTCTTCTTCTTCTTCTTCTTCTTCTTCGCCTTCTTCTTCTTCTTTAATCCCTAACAGGTGTCCAGAGGGGGAGGCTGTCCTCTCAACCAATTTGTTGTGGGTGCCACTGGAAATCAGACTCTGCTGATGATGTCATTCCATGCTCTACAACCCATGGCACTGGCTTTTGCTCCAGTTTCCCGGATTTGATTATAACACATCTACGTCCCAAAACATCCCCTACTTTACAGGACTCTTTACAGCTATAGGGCAAACATCCATCCAGCTGTAAAATGACAGCTGCTCTTACAAAACTACAGTTATCTTCCTGAAAGCTATGGTGGTAGTGGTGGTAGCAGTGGTGGCAGCGGTGACAGTAGTAGTAGTAGTAGTAGTAGTAGTAGTAGTAGTAGTAGTAGTAGTAGTAGTAGTAGCAACAGCGGTAGCAGCATTTAATTTGTCACCTTTAAATAACTTCTACTCAGCAAACTGTTATAAACACCTGTCTGCAGTGTTTGACATCCAGTGTTCTTCATGTCATTGTCGTTTAACCACAGGTCAGCTTTGGTTCTGAACACCTATGATCAAAAAACAATTCCCTTTATTTAGATATGGTATATGTAAGGCAGGGCTACACTGCAAAGCCTGTCCTTCTTTTCTTTAAGATGATTCTTTCATTTAATGAAAATTTAACTGCTGTTTTTAGCAGAATGAGTGACCTCATAGAGAATTCCTAGTTAACTCAACTGGTCTCTGTATGTATGTATGTATGTATCATCATCAGCTATTTAACATCCACTTTTCCATGTTCGCATGTGTCAGATGGAATTTGTTGAGGCAGATAGTCTACAGCCAGATGCTCTTCCTGTTACCAACCCTCGCCTGTTTCCAAATAATGTTTCTCTATGACCAGACATGATTATCACAGAAGACTGGAATGAAGGACACCACTTGTATGCCAGGGACACTCACTGTCATGCAGTCAAAGCAAGGAGACATACACAACTACACACACACACACACACACACACACATATATAGAAAGAGATATATATACAATGGGCTTCTTTCCATTTCCATCTACCAGAGCCTTATGCTTTATGTATAGAGCAGGAGACATTTACCCAAGGACACAGTGGGACTGAACCTGGAACCATGTGGTTGGGAAGCAATTTTCTTACTATACAACCACACCTGCGCCTATGTATATATAAAGCTTCCTAACCATGGCCATCCTGTCTTTTATCCAGACATTGTGTATCTAGAATCATAATATCTAATATATCCTTCCGTTTGTCATTATAGTTACTCCTGAGCCAGATGACCAAACACCAAAGACTTTCCAACCATGACAACCCATCTTATTTATAAGCATAACACATCCAAGACCACATTATTAAATGTCCTTCCTTTTGAGGATGGTCGAATGGGATTTGAAGGATATTTCACTGTTATTTCTTTTAGGCCTTGTAACCTCAAAGAGATCCCTTCATTAACATAAATGTTTCACCTCATTGTTCCTTTTTTGCTTAATATTTTTTTTATTTTCTTTTTCTTGTTTATTGTCATTTTTGCAGGAACCCACATGGTAGAACAGGTATCAAAGGTCGTGGACTACTAGGTCGTTGGGGACCTAATCATGCTGCTGACCCTATCATTACAAGGTTACTCTTTTTATTATTATTATTATTATTATTATTATTATTATTATTATTTCATCCTTTTGGGGGAGTCAATAAAATAAGTACCAGTTGAGTACTGGGGCCAATATAATTGATTATCCCTCTCCCCCAAAATTTCAGGCCCTGTACTTAAAGTAGAAAGGATTATTATTATTATTATTATTATTATTATTATTATTATTATCATCATCATTATCATGATTATTATTATTATTATTATTAGTGATGGTTACTCACACTGATTTTCATGTATGAGTGTTTGAAGGAGAGGATTTAAGAAGAAAAAGAGAGAAAATGTGAGACAAAGGAAAAACAACTTTAAAAATAAGATAATAAAAGAAGCTACATCTATTTGCGATGGTGGCTTGAATGTAGTTTGAGTCCAGGAATAGATTTTGCTCAATGGGGGCACTAATGATTTTGATTTTGCCTGGAACTGAGCAAATGTGTCTGTTGGTTGCAGGATATAATTCTTTTATTGTTCTGTTTCTTTAATTCAAGTTGTTTTGATGCATCATGACACATTTTACACCATGCAGATCAATCAAGGCAATAACTTTCCCAAGATATCAAATTAAGCTGTAGAGATTTGCAGAGATTTTAGTGATTGTTTCAACTTATCCTTATACCTCTGGACAGGTCTTCCTTTACCACAGTATCCCTCTACTTGTTGGCCATACAAAAGAAGTTTTTGAATGTGGTCATCTTTCATTCAAACATGTCTTATCCATCTGCCCTGAATTATTATTATTATTATTATTATTATTATTATTATTATTATTATTATTATTATTATTATTTTTTACTTTTAATCTGCATGTTTGTTACAATCACTTGCCAAGACACACCCAGCGTCCTAGGGCGAGTGAAGGATAAGAGATATTACAATATGACTGAAAGCTTGGGGAGGGGAAGCGGCAGGGGTAGTAGTAAAATGTCTTCATGCAATACAACACAGACATTTAAAATGATAGGGTTTTTTTTAAGAATGTATGCAGTACTTGTCAGCACAATCTTTTGGATTTCTCTGAGACTTGGGTCTCCTGGGATCTTATCTACATGTTTCTGACATCCCTTTCTTATCATACCTAGAGCACCTACAATAACAGGAACAGTTTTCACTTTAAGATGCCTCATCTTTTGTATTTCAATTTCCAGGTCCTTATATTTACTTAATTTGTCAAATTCCTTTATAGATATATTTTTTATCAGAGGAAACACTTACATCTATTAGTCTACAAGTATTTTCCTCCCTGTTTTTAATAATTATGTCTGGCCAATTAGCCTGGGTAGTTCTGTCGGTGTTGACTGGAAAATCCCAGAGGATAGTGACATTTTTACCTTCAACGACCAGCTCAGGATCATGTTCTTACCAGTAAGCAGGAGGGCTGATTTTGTAGTGTTTACTTATTTTCTAATGTAAATACTGTCCCACCCTATTGTGACAATTTTTGTATTCATTTGGTGTCAGCACTGGATGTCCCGAGATGAGATGGTCTATTGTTTCATCAAACGTATCTCAGAATCTGCATTTAGGGTCAGAACCGTTTTGAAGAAATGGTAGTTTTTGGTAAGCAAGCTTTGATCTTGTGCTGCCAATATGAAACCTTCAATCTTTGCTTTCAGTCGCGAACTTCTCAGCCACTGGTGGGTTGTTGCTTGGTCTGCGCCAGCATTTCGACTTCGAAATATATGTTGTCCATGCAGAGGCTTCTGTCTCCACCATTCATTTTGCAGTCAGCTTGATCCGTTTTGCTTGTTTTGTGGCAGTGGCTTCAGGTTCTTCGTCTAGTTCAGGGTTGTTGTTGTTACCTCCGCCTTAGTGAAGGCTGAGGTATTGTTTTCAGTTATGTTTGTTTGTCCATGGACAAGATATCTCAAGAACCGCTAGATGGATTCGGATGAAACTTTTAGGGATGGTTGGCCTCGTGACTGACACAAACTGATTAGATTTTGGGATTCTGGATTATTTTTCCTGTTTTTTTTACTTAATTTTTGAGAGCGGTCGGGTTCATTTTTAGTATCCTCGTTTGTGAGAGCAGTCAAGCTTATTTCAGATATTCTCATTTTAAAAATCATCTCCGGATAATCATTGAGAGGACGTTGGTGTTGCCTTGGTGGAGGTTTGGGCTCTCTGAGTGCTCCTGTTATTATTATGAAGTGAGAGAGTAATTCATGCCATCAAGTGGTACAGGGGTACAAATATACAAAGCGCAATATACCCATTGTGACTACTTGTCTGATAAGAGTACACCAGGCACATGCATCACAACCATATGTGTGCAACACAGTGATCTCATATCAAGGTAAACAGAGCATGTTGGCTATTTGTTCCAACTTCCTCTCCATGACAAAAATCACAAGCTACAGCACAAAAACACAAATTTCTCAACTTGTGAAGTAAACAGAGCAATGTCACTCAGCACACTGCCTCGTGAAGGTCACTGTTAGCTCTCACTGCACATGCAACCACATGCTGCCATCTGTTGGCATGCTACAGAACTAGTCCAGGAATGCTTTGATACTACCTCAAACAAGATAAAACATGATCAATTCCAAACAATGTAAATTAGGCATTGCATTTGATATAGTAATCTGAATGATAAAGGGTTAAGGGTCATATATATAATTGAATCTAGCTCAAGGTAGTTTGTTACCATCAATTCATCAAAAATTTTATGGTTTACAGCAGTGGTTCTCAACCATTTCTTATCTATGGACCGCTTTAATTACTATTTTATGCTGGTGGACACCCCATAGCTATTTGACATTTAAAAAACTAGTCTTATAGATAGTTCTTTCAAAATTCCTATTTAGTTTTTCACACGTTCACCTGCATACATTAGCAAGAAAATGTAAAACTATGTTAAGTGTTAGAGAAAGAAACCTCGCTGTTTCTTGTAATAAATACATCTAAAGAAAAAATTTTTCATGGATCCTTAAAATAATACTGTTGATCCCAAAATTACTATTTTGCTTGCATGGACCCCAGTTGAGAACCATTGACTTACAGGATTTAATGGGTTAAATATTAGTTGGTATGTACTTTATGGCGGATTTGTCACACACACACACACACACACACTTTTTAAAGGATATAGCTCATCTTTAGGGTGTATAATTACAATTTGTATATTCTACTCTTTATCTTTACTCTGAATGTATATGTGTGTGTATAAGTGTGACACACACATGCACACACACGCACGCACGCACACACACACACACACACACACACACACACACGTATCTGACTAGGTTGTCAGATGTTGTTACACATCACTGGTCACGATGCACTTTTTGCATTGTTTTAGCCTTCAAATGATGCCACCTCACTGGCTAGGCGAGCAGGCCAATATTTTTTCCTCCTGATCAAAAAGGGGGCTGGAGCAACATGAAATGAAGTGTCTTGCTCAAGAACACAACACAACTCCTGGTAAGGGAATCAAACCCATGGTCTAGTGATCATGAGTGCAACAGCCTAACCACTAGGCCATGCACCTTCATTAGTGTATTTATGTGAATATGTCTGTCTGAGTGTATAAAAACATCTGCATGAGTTTACATTAATATATTTGTATTTATATGTATACACATCTGTTGTACAACTATTCAAATTTGATCTCTTCTTTTTCTCCCAGGTGGAAGGTGGTCGATGGAGACAAGGTCAGAGGTCATGATGGTAAACCTGTACTACAGTTTATTGCCATTCAAAGACGAGACACTGGTGACTGGGCCATTCCTGGGGTAAACACTTTTATATTTTTTAATCCTCTGGCATTCAAATTACTCTGCCAAATGTAAAGCTTATTCATTCATATTACTTTGAATTTATCATGTATTATCTCATAGCTTTGAGATTTTGATGGTGTGATTGTCTGTTTTTAGGATGAAACTGTAGGGTAGGTCTGAGGGGTTAGACCCAGCCAGTTTGAACTTAAAACAGGAGGCATATCTCGGCCAGATATTGCCAGTTTAAATGCTAAAAGACTAATGATAACTATGTACTACCGAACTACCCTCTATGACTCCAACATTTAGCCATATTCACTGCACTCCGCTCATCCATGATCTACTGGAACATGTACCATCTCGTTACAATCGACTCAGCTATACTCTGCTGGAGTACACATAGTCACAATGCATCATCCAACCATTTTCTACCCATGCTATTCGTTCTACACTCTTCATTCCTCTCATTACACTCCACTCAAATGGAAAAATGTGTCCATGTGTGTACATCTGTTTGTGCATGTAAATATATATGCATTAGGCACAGGCGAGGCCATAGGCGCAAGTGTGGCTGTGGTAAGAAACAGGTGAGGGTTAGAAATAGAAAGAGCATCTGGCTGTAGAAAATTTAGTTCAGAAATTCTTTCTCCCCCCCCTCTCTCTTTCTCTGGCCAGGTATGCACCTCCTCTATAGTAAGACACTTGTTTCTTCCTCTCTGTTTCACTTTACTCTTTCATCATCTGACACAAGATCCCCTTCTCTAATACCCCTTCTCAATATTCCATGTCTTGCAAGTTAGTTGGTGACCCTGCTGGTGTTGGTGCCACATAAAAAGCATCCACTCCACACTGTGAAGTGGTTGGCATTTGGAAGAGCATTCAGCTATAAAAACCATGTCGAAACTGACCTCACCAGTGTTGGTGCCACATAAAAAGCACTCAGTCCATTCTGTGAAGTAGTTGGTGTTAGGAAGGGCATCCAGCTGTAAAGACCCTGCCAAAACAGACACAGTAGCCTGGGGTGATCTTCCACCTGACTGGCCGCTGTCAAACTGTCCAACCCATGCCTGCATGAAAGGTGGACATTAAACAATGATGATGATAATGATTATATATATATATTTATATGTGTGTGTGTGTATAGGCATTCTGTTTATGCTTGTAACCCTTTCTGTCCTATCAAGCATTCCTTACAGCTCATTGCCAGTTATTAACCCTTTAGCATTCTGATTACTTTGTTGAATGTAATACTTATTTATCCACGTAGTTCTCAATTAATTATGTATTCTCTTACTGTTTTGAGATTTCAATGATGTGATTGCATATTTTTAGAATGACATTGTATGGTAGGGGTGAGAAGCCAGATCTGGCTGGTTTT
>NC_069005.1:20833625-20838528 GCF_001194135.2 Octopus bimaculoides | reverse complement strand
TGTGTGTGTGTGTGTGTATGTATATATGTGTGTTATTTCTTTACTACCCACAAGGGGCTACACACAGAGGGGACAAACAAGGACAGACAAACGGATTAAGCCGATTATATCAACCCCAGTGCATAACTGGTACTTATTTAATCGACCTTGATAGGATGAAAGGCAAAGTCGACCTTGGCGGAATTTGAACTCAGAACGTATCAGCAGACGAAATACCGCTAAGCATTTCGCCCGGTGTGCTAACGTTTCTGCCAGCTCACCGCCTTTATGTATATATGTGTGTGTGTGTGTGTGTGTATGTATATATGTGTGTGTGTGTATAGGCATTCTGTTTATGCTTGTAACCCTTTCTGTCCTATCAAGCATTCCTTACAGCTCATTGCCAGTTATTAACCCTTTAGCATTCTGATTACTTTGTTGAATGTAATACTTATTTATCCACGTAGTTCTCAATTAATTATGTATTCTCTTACTGTTTTGAGATTTCAATGATGTGATTGCATATTTTTAGAATGACATTGTATGGTAGGGGTGAGAAGCCAGATCTGGCTGGTTTTAACATAAAAACGAGTAGGATATTTTGTCCAGATATGACCATTATAAATACTAAAGGGTTAATAATAAAAAAATATATGTACTTATATTTTGAGTTCCGTTTTCCTGTTTGCCAATCTCCAACTGTGTAGGGAACCTGTGAAAGAGGTAGACCCAGGAAGGCATGGGACAAGATGGTGAAGCATGATCTTTGAATGTTGGGCCTCTCAGAGGTGATAAGTGAGCGAGGGCTCTGGCGATATGCTGTGCATGAGAAGACCCGTCAGGCCAAGTGAAATCACAGTTGTGACCTTGTCAGTGTCATGTAAATGACACTCATGAATTGTAGTCATGGTCATTGATGGTACCATGTAAATGGTACCTGTGAATTGTTGTGGTCAATACTGCTGCCATGTAAATTGGCACCCAGGAATCATGGTCGTTGGTGGTACCATGTAAATAACACCCACCCGTGACACCCATGTATGAGTTGGTGTATGTGCATATGTATATGTATATGTTTCTTTTTCTCAGGGTATGGTTGATGCTGGAGAATTGGTAACTACCACACTACAACGAGAATTTAGTGAAGAAGCTTTGAATGCCTTAAATTTAACACCTGAGAAGCGAGACAAACTACGGAAATGCTTAAAAGTCTTTTTTAGAAATGGCAAAGAGGTGAGTTTGGTGGGGACATTTGCGTGCTTTAACTAAATTCTTGGTGTACATACATATACACATACTCATGGAAACATGCAAATACATACACACTAACCAATTATAGAGGATCTATGTAACCATTCAACCTAAAAATACCAGCCAAAATATAGCATTTTAAGCATGGATGTGTTGGATAATACAGGTATATCAAATACCATACAGCATAAGTTCTTGATTTATTCAAATTATCTTCGCTTAATAAGACCAGCTCCACATGGAAAATGGACTATGTCTCGAGAATGGCAAATTCTCCAAAGTTGACATGTTATTAGAGTATAGGACTGGCTTATTGTCTGGAGAATAGAAACTAGTCATGGACACATGTTTCTACCTTGAGAGGCATCATCAGCACAACACTTATCCAATCTTGACTCTGGTAGCCAAGGGACTTATACAAAAAAGAGTGAACAAATTTGTAGCCTAGGTAATATTCTTATTCATTTTCTTTTATTCGTTTACTTGTTTCAGTCATTTGACTGCAGCCATGCTGGAGCACTGCTTTGAAAGATTCTAGTTGAACGAATCAACCCCAGAATTTCTTTTTTACGCCTAATACTTATTCTATCAGTCTCTTTTGCCAAATCATTAAATTCTGAGGATATAAACACACCAACACTGGTTGTCAGTCAGTCGTGGGGGACAAACATAAACATAAAGACACGCTCACACGCACATACAGTGTGCTTCTTTCAAATCTACTCTCAGTTTTTGGTCGGCCCAAGGTGCCACACAGTAGGACTGAACCCAGAACCATGTGGTTGGGAAGCAAGCTTCTCACCACACAGCCACAAAAATGAGCTAACCAAAATAACTCAGAGTGACCGGAAGCATGTGTTTGAACAGCAGTCTTGAGTTATCTGTAAAAGATGGTAAAAGATGGTATGGCCAAACCAGATTATAAGTCAGCTTGATCAGTAAAGACTTTGGTCAAAAGAAGAACAACCACAACAGTGAGACATACCTGCATGCACGCATACACACAACTGCACACGCATACAGACACACACATGTGTCGGATTACTCAAATGTAATCCTTATTCTTTCACATTATCTCGTAATTTTGAGATTTAAATGATATTAAAGCACCCACTACACTCTCGGAGCAGTTGGCGTTAGGAAGGGCATCCATCTGTAGAAACTCTGCCAGATCAGATTGGAGCCTGGTGCAGCCTTCTGGTTCATCAGTCCTCAGTGAAATCGTCCAACCCATGCTAGCATGGAAAGCGGACGTTAAACGATGATGATGATAATGATGATGATGATGATGACGATGATTGTTTATTTGTAAAATGACATTATAAGGTAGGTGTGAGAGGTCAGATCTGGTCAGTTTGAACATAAAACAGGTAGAATATTTGAGCCTGGTGTGGTCAGTTTAAATGCTAAAAGATTAAACTAGTCATGTGAATGTGTCAATCCATGTGATTGTTGTTGTCTCTACTCCTCCTACATGGGTCAGATTAGTTTGGCCGATGTCCAGTCCGAACAATTGTTAGAAGAAATCAATATCAGCAGGGAAAAAAAAACACAGATGAGTGAAAGTTTGGAGGAATACTTGTAACTGAGTTCCTTTGTGCAGGAATAAGTGAACAGTGGTAAAATTATGCATGGTTTTATATTGCTGTCATGTGGTGGGTGTGAGGATACATTACCGGACTGCAGGACTACTGACCACAGGGTCTGAAGTACAGGTGTTCTGATAGAAAGAGACACCCATTCAGCTGCAAAATCAACTAACAACTACATCAAATAAATAACTTTCAAGGAAAAATCAACAAACAAGGGAACCTCTTTGATTACACATCCTGCTAAAATAGCTGCATGTCCCTCAAATTACCCCTACTTTCTAAAAAGATAAAGGATACATTGCATAATGTAGTCCTATATACACTGAGGTTGACCCGTGGGTAAACAACTGCAAAGCATGTATTCACTTTGCTCTATTATCAGTTCTATTCTCTTGTTGCTATGCTCATCTATTTGTGTTTACTCATTGTCCTGTACCCCAATTCATCTTTTGCCATGGTCACTTGTTACCATGTTCACCTGTTGCTATGTTCACCTGTTGCAATGTTTATTTGTTGCCATGTTCATTTGTTGCTATGTTTATTTGTTGCCATGTTCAACTGTTATCATGTTCTGTTGCCATGTTCAACTGTTGTCATCTTCTCCTGTTGTTTTTGTTCATCTATACTTAGGTATATAAAGGTTATGTGGATGATATCAGGAACACAGACAATTCTTGGATTGAAACAGTTGCTATGAATTTCCACGATGACAATGGAACTAGTGTGGCTAATTTAACACTAACTGCTGGTGAGTATTTTAACAGAGATTCATCATCTCCATCATCATTATTATCAGCATTACAGTCATTGCAACTATTATCACCATCGTCTTTATCATCAACTTGATCCTTATATACCTCAACATCATCATCACTACAACCATTATCACCATCACCACTAACATACTCAGTGCCATCACCATTACCTTTGAGCCAGTGATGGAGCTTCCATATAGCCTCTTGATCTGCTAGAAATAGCAGCTTAATCTCTCTCTCTCTCTCAGATCACATACCTACTCTGATTTGACCTCTTACCACTTAGATCTATTGGTGTAGATCACAGACTGTCTCTAATCATCTGTAATCTATATTGATGCAGATCATCTGTAATCTTTTAGATTTTTGATCATAGACATTGTAGCTGTGATTATCTTATATTTTTTAAACATAATTTATCTAAGATTACATTATCTAGTCTGTTCTTTCTGAAGTCTGTTGGGTACTTTTTCTAGTTGGTCAAGCAATCATGCAGAAGTTCTCCTCATGGGTGTGTGGTGGTGGTGTTGGTGGGTGAGAATGATACTGCTTAACAAAAGAGAATTTGAGTAGTATGAGCCAGATATCTCTCAAACCTCTCCCTAAGTAGAAACATCCAGACATTTCTCAAACCTTACTTTGCTATCTTAAGAAAACACAGATGCATTAATTAATGTAACCCAAAATACCTTATGTTTGGAGCGAAAAAGAAAGATGATCATAACAGGAATGCTTCAGATCACACATGTACTGGCACTAAATAACAAGAATAACCACAATTAGTGTATTGAAGGCTGATCTCAAGACACTGAGCATTATGGAGGGGAGATGACCAAGGACCAGTACTCGAGAAGACCCATATACTACAGAAGAATTGATACTGGCACTGGTGCTACATAAAAAGCACATGTGTTGGTGCCACCTTAAAAGCACCCAGCACACTCTATGGAGTGGTCATTGTTAAAAAGGGCATCCAGCCATAGAAACCCTGCCAGAACAAACAGTGGAACCTGATGTGGCCTCTGGCCTCATTAGTTTCGGTCAAACCGTCCAACCCATACCAGCATGGAAAACTGACATTAAATGATGATGGTGGTAGTGGTGGTGGTGGTGGTGGTGATGATGATGATGGTGGTGGTGGTGGTGATGGTGATGATGATGATGACGATGAATTACTTTCATTTTATTAATTAATGTTTCTTATTGTTTCAGGGGATGATGCTGTCAGTGTGAAATGGCTTGATATAGCACAAAACCTCAAACTTTACGCTAACCACAGGGAGTTTATGAAAAAAGTAGCAAATGACTTGAATGGCAGCTGGTGAT
>NC_069005.1:20821204-20829987 GCF_001194135.2 Octopus bimaculoides | reverse complement strand
GTATATATATATATGTATATATATATAAGCAATGTTAAATCTCTGAACATTTAAGTGGCAAATATACTTCACTTTATATATATATATATATATATATATATACAATATATATCTCTGTGTGTGTATGTATATATGTATGTGTGTATGTATAAAATATTCCCAGATATTGACATGAAACCATACTTTAGCAGTAATTACAAATACCAAATATATTTGTGTATAATATTTGGTATCAGAAGTAATTTCCAAATATTGTGGTTTCACATTAGTAGCCAGAAATTTGGACACATTGATCCTCAAGGGACTTTCATCTAGTCATGGAATTAAATGAGGTTGTGGTGATGCCTCCTATGAACATCATCTCATCTCATGGTTACAATCCTGTCACTCTCTTCTTACTTCCCTCTACCTCCACAATATAAGCACCCTTCAACCCAACCCTACCAATCCTTGCAGACGTTGCCCTTCCCCTATTCCATGAACCCCTCCTTCTCTCCTTCCTCCTCCCCTCTCCCATATACTCTTACAAATTGGACACCACATCTGCATTATTTATCTTTTTGCAGTTACTGCTGATTTCATTTCTCTCTTTTCATAAATCCTTTTTAGACATGCAGCTCCCTTTACAAGAACTAGCTCTTCCCTGACCCCTTCTAACTCCATCTGCTGGCATAAAGCCCCTCCTTGGGTCTTGTAGGCTTGCAAACTACATGGTGACTCCCAGTAGTGTTAGTAGCATGAGAAAAGCACTCAGTGTACACTGTAAAGTGATTGAGGTAGGGACCATGCCAGAGTAGACACTGGCACGTGATACAGTCCTTCAGCTCATCAGATCCTGTCAAATCATCCAACACGTGCCAGCATAGAACATGGATATTAAACGATGATGATTATGATATCTATATCTATCTATCTCTCTCTCTCTCTCTCTCTCTCTATATATATATATATATATATATATATATATATATATATATATAGTTAAAAAAAACAATAACAAAGAAACAAAAAAACAACAAAGTGAGGACGTGATATGGATAGTATTATTGGACGCTCAGGAGCCTTTGACTTTTCTGACCAAAAGGGATTTTCACCCTAATATTTATATGATTATCTATAGCTTTGTGTGTGTGCTTCAAGACATGCTATTCCAAAAAAGAATATATATATGTGTGTGTGTGTGTGTGTGTATATATATATAATGTAAATATATGTATGTGTGTATGTATATATGTATGTTTGTGTGTGTATATATGTATGTGTGTGTATATATATGTATGCATGTGTGTGTGTGTATGTATGTATATATAGATATGCACACACACACATACACATACACATATTATTTGGGTTTATACACAGTTATGCATTAATTGACAGATTACTCAATACATTTAAGCAGAGTATCAGTCGCATCCTATTTTTATAAGGAAAAGGTTTAACAGAGACTTTGAAGTTTTGACTCAGGTGCCTTTAACAGACAGGCAACTGAGCCAAAACTTTGAAGTCACTGCTGACCTTTTCTTTGTAACAATAATACATACATATATGTGTATATATGCATGTGCATGTGTATATATATGTATGTGTGTGTATGTCTGTATTTATGTATATATATATATGTGTGTGTGTGTGTGTGTGTATATTTTTTCCTTAGATGTATTTGTTTTGTAAGTGATTTGATCTGAGTGTGTGTCTTGAGGTTAAAACAGCAACACTGTGGACAAATCCTTGTAAACATTACACACACACACACACACACACTCACACCATTTTATATGAATGCAGACATGAGTCAGTGGTTGAAAATTTCCCTTCACAGTTATGGGATTCTAAGTTTTGATCCAACTGTGTCCCGTTCTGGACATGTGCCTTTTATCATAACCTGAGGCTGTCCTAAACTTTGTGGATAGATGGAAACTCAATGCATGGTTTGTGTCTATAATTCAAAATTCCCGTTTTATCATATTGTGTTACCATAGTTTATTTCTGCCTGCGAACACATTAAGAATACACATGTCTGCAGAATCCACAGCCGCTTAAATGTGAAGTTAACAAGTTGCTAGTTTAGTCAATCAAATAACTAGAAAACTCACTGTCAAAACTAACAGATCCATATTCATGCTATTATAATGAATCATTTAATTATAATTTGGCTATAGTAAAAATAATCTTTACTACTTCAGGCACAAGGCCTGAAATTTTATGGGAGAAGGCTAGTCAATTACATTGAACCCCAGTGCTCAACTGGTACTTATTTTATTAACACCGAAAGGATGAAAGGCAAAATCGACCTTGGCAGAATTTGAACTCAGAATGTAAAGATGGAAGAAACGCTGCTAACCTTGTTTGGCATATTATAATTCTGCCAGCTCAAATTGATGATGATAATAATAATGATGATGATGATGATGATATCTACTATAGGTGCAAGGCTTGGAATTTTGGGAGAAAGGGCTAGTCAATTACATGAACCTCAGTATCCAACTAAGTACCAGTTGAGCATTGGGGTCAATATAATTGACTGGCCCCTTTCCCACAAAATTTCAGGCCTTGTACCTATAACAAGAAGGATTACTCTTATTATTATTAAGGCAGCAAGCTGGTGGAGTCATTAGTGTGTTGGCTAAAATGTTTAGTAACTTTTCTTCCAGCTTTACCCTTTGAGTTCAAATGCCACAGAGATGGACTTTGCTTTTCATCCTTTCAGGGTTGATAAAATAAAATACCAATAATAAAATAATATATATGAACATATATAATAATGATAAAATAATAAATACCAAGCAAAGCATGGAACGGTTTGTCATTTTTTGGGGTCGTTGTAATAGACTTGCTCCCTCCCCTCAAAACTGCTGAACTGTGCCTTTAGTAGAAAGCCTTATTATGACTATTATTTCAAAATGATAAAAAAAATTACAAGCTAGTATTATAGTAGATGTGTGTGTGTTTAAGGGTTTCAGTGATGCTGCTATGATAGAAATGATGTGTGGTTGTTTGTACTCTTATGTTATTTGGGCAGGTATAATGAAATTTTCTTATTAATGAAAATGTTTAAACCAAAAATGAAAACAAGTGGCAGTTTGCTGTTGTCGTAATTGTTGTTGTTGTTATTTTATGTCCTGTTTGCTGAGTTTGTCTTACTCAACCGCTGAAAGGTTGAAAATCAAAAAGTGATGGATGGATTGGCAGAATCGCTAGAGCACCAAACCTTCACGTTCTGGGTTCAAAATCCACTGAGGTTAATTTTGCCTTTCATCACTCCAAGTTTGATAAACTAAAGAACCAGTCAAGCACCAGGGTTGATTTCATTAACTAGCTTCCTCTCTTCAAAATTTCAGGTTTTCTATCTAAATTGGTTTCAAATTTTGGCACAAGACCAGCAATTTTGTGTGTGGTGGTGTTTAAGTCAATTACATTGACTCCAATTTTCAACTGGTACTTATTTTATTGAACCCCGAAAGGATGAAAGCAAAGTCGACCTGAAGGCATTTGAATTCAGAAAGCAAAGACAAACAAAATGCTGCTAAGCATTTTGTTTGGCATGGTAATAATTCTGCTAGCTTGCTGCTATATTTTTCTATCTAAATTAGAAACAATTATTATTATTGTGTGAGTGAGCAGCGGATGCTATCTAAGTGATGCTGGGGTACAAATATATGAAGCCCAATATACCCATATGACCTTGCAGGTAAGGCACTGTTAGAATTTTCTTCAGATAAAGTAGCTCATTCCATTCAAAAGGTCCCTGGATAAGGGTTGTTTGACGATGACGAGCAAAACACCCATGTTTCCAGAGATGAAGTATTCAAACCCCACAGAATTCCTCTCAACACATGGCTATGATGCTCCCCCCCCCATTACTTCTGCTCATGATCAGGAGCCACTAAGGGACATGCTCAACTGGTTAATATCAAACAACTGACAAGCAAATCTGTGGAATTGAGCAGAATATTTGCTGTAACCCATCCTTTATACCAAGACAAAATATGTACATGTTAACACTTCCAATCAGAAGCCATGAAAGCCACTGTCTTCTACTGCATTGTAATGGTTGTTATTATTATTAAGGTGGTTAGCTGACAGAATCATTAGCATGCTGGGCAAAATGCTTAATGGCATTTTGTCCAGCTTTACATTTTTACATATATTCTGCCGAGGTTGACTTTACCTTTCATCATTTTGGAGTCGATAAAATAAGTACCAGTTGAGCACTGGGATTGATGTAATCAACTTATCCCCTCCCCAAACTTGCAGGCCTTGTGCCAAAAATTGAAACCATCAGTATTATTATTATTATTATTATTATTATCATCATTCATGACCCTTTTACTCTGACATGTTATACCAACACTATACCAAAAGAGCAAGTCATATCCAATGGCCGAAGGTCCTTTGGTTCATTCCTTCTCCTTCACCTTTCTAACACCTTCCTTAGAATCCTTGCTGTTCCTAACAAGGTTGTTTTCTGCAACAGTCTTGTCCTGATGGTATTTCCTAGCATCTCTAGCCATATATCCAATCTTTTACTAACTGCTCCCAGTGTGCCAACCACAATTGATGCCACTTTTAAGTGCCTGATTCTCCCTAGTTTCCTAATTTCCTTCCTGATATTTCTCAATTTTCTCACTTTCCTTCTCATTCACCCTGTGTCCCATGGTGAAGCAGTATCCACAATAATTGCTTTGTTGTTCTTCATCTTTTCAGCGACAACAATGTCAGGTTTTCTACCCACAATAAGACGGTCACACTGGATGGTCATATCTCACAAGATCTTATATTGTTCATTTTCAGCAACCCTTTCCAGTTGGTGCTCATACCATTTCTCACTTCTGCTCGTGTCATACTTATGACAAAGCTTCCAGTGAACCAATCTGGTAATGTTGTCGTGCCTTCTCTTGTACTCTTTCTGTGCAAGCATCTTACATTCCCTGATAATGTGGTTTGTTGTTTCACCTTTTTCACCACACAACTTACAAAGTGGGAAAATCACTGACTTGTCAATATTGAACTTGACATAGTTCATCCTCAGTGCCTGTTCTTGGACTGCATAGACAAGGGCTTCAGTTTTGACTTTCAAGTTGCTTTTCCTAGTCCATTCCCAGATCCTATCTACGTCAACTGTTTCAGGCAAAATTTGACCATACATTTTTTTCCCTCTCTGTCTATTCAAGGTATGATTCCTTTTGTTTTGTTTAAATTCTCCCTTTTCCTTTGTTTCATTACTGCTTAGGACTTTTATCTTTCTTACTCCTGCCATCAATCTCTCTTTTGAATTCTTTAAATATCCTGCCAAATTATTTTCCTCAGACTATCACAGCTAATGAAACCTCTTCCTCCTTTCTGTTACAATAAAGACACTCTGTCAATGTTACTTTGGAGGTGTAGGGCCCCTTATAATTTCATCATTTTCCTGATCTTCTATCAAGCTCCTTAAGTTCATCACTTCTCCACTCTATCACACCAGCACTCTACCTTAGAGCTTCAATGGCCCATGTGTTGACAGCCAGTATCTTATTCCTACCACTTAACTTTGTCTTTAACACCAATTTCAGTTCCTATTTATATTCCTTTGATAACAGCTCTTTCACTTTCTTCTCTTTCATTCAGTCTGTTTCTAGGATGCCTAATTACTTATACCTGTCGTCATCAATTTACTCCATAATTTACCCATCTGGTAATATAATTCCTTCTGTCTTATCAATTCTACCTGACTTCAGTGGTATCACCCCACACTTTTTTTATGCCCCCTTATTATTATGATCCTTTCGGGGTCAATGAAATAAGTACCAGTGAAACACTGGGGTTGATGTAATCGACTAGTCCCCTCCCGCCAAATTTCAGGTCTTGTGCCTATAGCAGAAAGGATCATTATTATTATTATTATTATTATTGTTAATTATTATTATGGTGACAAGCTGGCAGAGTAATTAGCATGCTGGGCAAAATGCTTAGCAGTATTTCACCCATCGCTATATTCTGAGTTCAAATTCCACCAAGGTTGACTTTGGCTTTCATCCTTTCAGGGCCAATAAGTTAAGTACCAGTTGAGTTCTGTGGTCAATGTAATCAACTAGTCTGTTCTCCCAAAACTTCAGGCCTTGTGCCTTCAAGAGAAAGGATTATCATTATTTTTATTATTATTATTATTATTATTATTATTATTATTAAAGCAGCAAGCTGGCAGAGTCGTTAGCACGCCAGGTGAAATGCTTAGTGGCTTTTTGTCTGTCTTCACATTCTGAGTTCAAATTCTGCCAAGGTTGGCTTTGTCTTTCATCCTTTCAGGGTCAATAAAATTAGTACCAGTTATACACTGAGATTGATGTAATCAGCTTACCTACTCCCTTGAAATTTCAGGCCTTATGCTTATAATAGAAAGAATTATTATTATTATCATTGATAAGGCAGAGAGCTGGCAGAATCATTAGCGCGCTGGACAAAATGCTTAGTGGTATTTTGCCGTCACTATGCTCTGAGTTCAAATTCCGCCGAGGTTGACTTTGCCTTTCATCCTTTCGGGGGGTTGATAAAATAAGTACCAGTTAAAAACTGGGGTCGATGTAATCGCCTCATCTCCTCCCCCAAAATTGCTGCTCTTGTGACAAAACTTGAAACCATTATTGTTATTATATTTATTATTATTATTATTATTATTATTTAGGCAGCAAGCTGACAGAATCATTAGTGCATCAGATGAAATGCTTAGCAACATTTCTTCCTGCTCTTTACATTCTCAGTAGAAATTTCACCAAGATCCACTTTGCCTTTCATCTTTTCAGGCTCAATAAAATATGTACCAGTTGAACACCAGGTTTGATGTCATCAACTACCCTCTTGCTCTCAAAAGTTGCTGGCCTTGTGCCAAAATTTAAAAAGAATTATTATTATTATTATTATTATTATTATTATTATTATTTTAACATTATTATTAAAATTGCCATCTCTGTTTCCTGTGTAAAATAAATATCACAATTATTTAATTAAATAATTAAATCTTGTCTTCATTTATATTTGTACTCTCCTATTTGATAATAATGTTCAAGTTTTAGGTATGAAATTTTAATGTGTATGTTTAGTCCCAGGTCATCCTTGATAGAGAAGACCTATGCCCAAGGGCATTCCAGCCTATAACAATATTATCAATGTAAAGGATAAAGATCCCCCTTCAGTCATGAATGACCATGGGATTGCTCCTAAAAAGTTACCCTCCAAGGCACAAGTCCAGGCAAGGTTGTTTATGGAAGGCCAGCAGTCACCCATGCATACCAGTTCCCACTCTCCATGCCAACAATGTTATACAAGAGTAAGGCAAAGACCAATACAGCTAGACACCAGTGATATCGCCACTCTTCTACAGCTGAGTGAACTGGAGCAATATGAAATAAGGTATCTTGCTCAAGAACATAAGACACAAACCAGTCCGGGAATCAAACTCACTACCTTATGATTGTGAGCCTAACACTCTAACTATTGAGCCATGGACCTACAAAGTATATTAAACATTTTTTATAAATCAATACTGTGTTTTACTGTGTGCAAAATTTGTTCCCAGAGTGCTCAATGACGAGAATCCTGGTAAAAAAAACTACTTTACAGAAATGAGCATCAAAACTGTTCCTCGTCTTTCATATAGTCCAGACCTTGCTCTCTTCCACTTTTGCTTGTTCCCCAAGCTGAAGGAGAACTTCAGGGGCAGTTGTTTTGAAGACATTGAGAAGATGAAGGAGGCTATAGAAAGGGTCCTGGACACCTTCACTCTGGTGGACTTCCATGGGTCCTTCATGAAGTGGCTGAAGTACTATTGCAAGGGCATTAAAGTCGGAGGATCCTTTGTATTTTAATGTGTTTTTTTTTATTATATATGTATCATATACATAACGTGTTATATATTCTTTTATTCTCCTACTTATTTCATTCATTTGACTGTGGCCATACAGGAACACCGCCTTAAAGGGTTTTTTAGTCAAAGAAATCGACCCCAGGACTTATTCTTTGTAAGCCTAGCACTTATTCTATCAGTCTCTTTTGCTGAACAGCTAAGTTATGGGGACAACATCGATTATCAAGCAATAGTGGGGGACAAACACAGACACACATATGGGCTTCTTTCAGTTTCTGTCTACCAAATTCATTCACAAGGCTTTAGTCAGCCTGAGGCTGTTGGTGTTCAGAGAGCCCTTTTGTTACTGTATTTATTTTGAGATGCTCCATGTTTCTTTCAATTACTTTAAATATAACAAAGAATTTAGTAAAATAACTCAGTTATCATGAAGCTAGTGTTAAGAACTTAAATTGTGACTAAGGCTTGGTGGAAGATTTTAACTTAGAACTTATGAAAACAAGACATTTGTACTACAGAGCCAGAGCCAGTTTCAGCCTGGTTGGTAACGAAAGAGTTAATTCAACACAATGTGCTTCAATTGGTTGTACACCACAAGGTTTAACAAAACCTACTAAGGCAAAGCAACATGCTCACAGCATTACCTCAATGGTGAGGCTAAGGCATTGGAGCAGTCAAGCTGTTTATTAATTGTTCACAAGGTGTTGCTGCATACATTCAGCCACACACAATTGTGACAACCCTTTAAATTTCAAGAAGGTCTTGCAGATTTTTACTCTTCCAGATATTGGGATCATTTGTCATGTAATAATTAAGCTGTGTTCTCTTCCCAAGAACCCAAATTCAGCCATAATTAATTAATTATTACATTTGTCATGTAATAATTAGGTTGTTTTCTCTTCCCAAGAACCCACATTCAGCCATAATTAATTAATTATTA
>NC_069005.1:20812857-20821194 GCF_001194135.2 Octopus bimaculoides | reverse complement strand
TACATTTGTCATGTAATAATTAGGTTGTTTTCTCTTCCCAAGAACCCACATTCAGCCATAATTAATTAATTATTACATTTGTCATGTAATAATTAGGTTGTTTTCTCTTCCCAAGAACCTAAATTCAGCCATAATTAATTATTACATTTGTCATGTAATAATTAGGTTGTTTTCTCTTCCCAAGAACCCAAATTCAGCCATAATTAATTAATTATTACATTTGTCATGTAATAATTAGGTTGTTTTCTCTTCCCAAGAACCCAAATTCAGCCATATTTTGCTCCAGACTGGTTGGTGTATGTCCTGTTGCTCCGATAATGATAGGCATGAAACTGAAGGCACATCTTAGGTACCAGATTTGCAAACTCCTGATCAATGGTCTATGGATGTCCTTTTTCTTCTGTATTTTTCTGAGCATATTGGTGTCCAGAGAGCTGATGTGTGTATAGAATTGGATTCAGTCAAGCGTTTTGCCACATAGAAATCACAATTCGATCATATGCACAACCACGATTTTATCCAACAAACGGCTGTTGTTCACAGGATAGTTTGGTAGTCTGACTAGAAACTTCCATGAGTGAGGCCTACAAATACAGCCAAATTGAGTGCCAAAAATTCAGTGTCTTGAGCTGAGTTTAGTGTACACTCTCCTAATAGCTGTTTTTACAGCTGTATATTCAACCAGGAATGATTGAAGAAACACACCACGATGCCTGAATATGTAAAAATTTGCTCAAATGTTGAGTTTCGAACAAAGATTTTCTGTGTGTGTCATGTTATTTCATTTGAATGTTTCCATTTATTGTATAGTATGAACACCTTCCCTATCAATGTGACAAATTATTTTCTAATATGTAAAGAAGCCTTCCTTTGTTACAAATGTGTTTGGTTGGAATATAGTTAAACAGCAGACAGATAGGTAAATAATGAGTCAGACAGACAAATATCTTGTGAATAAACTGCCATACTTTTAAATGATAAAGTTTATTGAAATATTGATAAAATATATACAGAATTCTGACTATGCATTAAGTTATAGTGTGATATTAGATCTACGAGGTACTTATTGACAACTTCAAACTGATCGGTTTCACTTTCTTTGCAGCTCATCAAATCCCGCTCACCCATCATTGTGATCCTTATTCCAAGCTGTTGATGAGCACTCCACTTCACTTCACCTTGCATGAAGCCAAATCCCACTGTGACTAGATACATTTACTCTGTACATCTTCTTTACTCATTCACAACGCTCGTCGTACTTATACTTTGGTAATAACATTAACATTGTATGTCTTCGAGTCGCCTCCCTTGATAATGCTAAATTAAAATATTTCAAATTAATCAACCAAAACGCAGAAAAGAAAACAAGACACAAATAAAAGAAAAAATAATTCTGCGACAGCCAGACTAAACCAATCGATTTACAATGCGCAGACTTACTCAGTGGTTGCTAATAGCAACCAGCAACCAACTTTATCCAATTAGTTACGTCATCTCTCAAACCACCCACTCTCTACGTTTCCGTCTATTTTCCTCCCACTTCTTTTTCCTCCCTTTCTTTCTCTTTCGACTCTTCCTTACTTAACCTGTCTCCCACTCACAATGCTTCTAATTATCTATCTCTCTACTAGTGCTACTCACTCTTACCATCGCATCCTTTCACCCCCTCTCCGCTTGTTTTGCTTCACCTCTTCTTTCTTTTTCATCCTTCTTACAGTAGTAAATTCACAAATTTTCTCTCTGTCTTTTTCTCAATTTATTTCTCGCATTCTGTCCTAATTTCTCTCTCTTTCTCTCAGACCTCTTCTTTCCTTTTCTCCATCTTAGCTTTTGTCATTCGTTCTTTTAATTTCTTCAATTTTGTCAGACACTATTCCTCCTTCCTTTTCTTCTTTCTTTCTCCTGTTCTTTCTTCCTCTCTGTTTTGTTTTCCCTATCTTGATACGCTATTATCCTCTTCATCCACCTAGCCTTCTTCCTTCTGTCTTCCCCTATCCATTTCTTTGTCTCTTTCTCTCTATCTTAGACCTGAAAATAAATCACCCTCTTTCCTCGATCTCAATTCTATTATCTCTCTCTCTTTTTTCATTCATTCTAGTTTCATTTTCGACAATCCTCCTACTCAAGCCTATTTTTAGTCTTTTTAATTCTCTCCCCCTCGCTTTATGCTTTCTGTTTTTTCTATCAGGTAATATTTCTCCTCCTAACGCTTCTTTCTCACCACCCACATTCTTTCCCGCCTCCCTCGGCGGTTGTACTTCCACCCTCTGATCTATCCTTCTCCTTCTCTTTTTCCCTTCTCCCACCTACGCTTATACTAACAGTGTTTCCTGCTGTCGCAACTCTTTGTCATTCTTCTCTCTTTCACTTTCCTCTTCCCTCCGCTGTTACACATTAACTATCCCTCCCCTCCTCTACCTACTACTAGTCTTTGTTATTTCTTTCTCTTCTTTTCTCCTTTCACTCCAATACTCACTCTCTCTCTTTCGCCCAAAACACACTGTATTCCTATCTCCCTTTTTTCTTCCGCCCACAATATTGACGTCGTTTCTTACCACTACTACTACTACTACTACTACTACTACTACTACTACTTTCTCATCCCCTCTCTCACTCTAAAATGCTCACAAACCCGCACTTTCTTGTTCGCTCTCCCTTTCCCTCTCTCTCCTGACCCTCGTTTTCTCCCACTCCCCTGACTCTCCCTCCGCCCACGTTGTGGTCATATCCTACTACTGTTACTCTTCTTCTTCTTTTCTGTCTGTCTCTCCTTTCTTACTCCTTCTCTCTATTTCAACCTTTTCTATCACCTGTCTCTTCCACTCGAACTCCCACTTTCAGTCCCTCCCATTCTCTCCAATTAATCTGACTTCGTCAGGCTTTATTATACATCAATCTGCCTCTCTCATACACCCATTCTATTTATCTTTATCTTTCCATACCTGTCATTCTGTATCTCTCTGTATTTCATTCAAACTCTATTTGTACATCTACCTTTCTATCCACATCTTTTCCACTCTGACTGTGAGTGTGTATGTGTATAATTATATATACCTCATTCAACTTGGTCTTTCTCTGTCTATCTACCTTTCTTCATCTCTATCTCTCTTTTTCTCCATCCCACTAAATACGAACACCATTTGTTGGTGTGTATTTTCTTATTCAGAAAGACAGACGGTTTCTTTCGGCAACTGTCACCGAAGAACCTTACGGAAGGATATCTTAGAATGGAGACAGACAATGGCTAAACCATCAGGTTTATTATAACGATAATAACAAACAACACCATCTTACAACAACTTCCATCCACCGTGGAATCATTTTAAACGGTGTTCCGTGAGAGAATCGAAACTACTTCACATGGAATATTAACTGACAATTACTACAACTGCAAGAAAAGCAGCATCAAAAATTATCTCATCTGCCTCTCTTGTCTGTCGGTCTGTTTGTTTATCTATTTACCTATCTATATATCTGTTCACCTATATATCTATCTTGACTGTCTCTGTCCATCTACCTGGCTGTTTATCCGTCTATCTGTCTGTCTATCCATCTATCTCTCTTTATCTATCTTTCTGTCTGTCCTTTTCATCTGTCTGTCCATCTATCTCTCTGACTCTATCTGTCTTTCTGTCTGTCCTATTCATCTGTCTGTCTGTCTAGCTTGTTAGCTATCAGCCAGTCTATCTATCTGTCTATCTATCTATCTATCTATCTATCTATCTATCTATCTATCTATCTATATATATATATATATATATATATATATATATATATATATAAGTACGTACATATATGTATGTCTGTGTGTAAGCACGCGCGCACGCACATGCATTCATCATTTTCCATATCTTGTCTTTCTGTCTACCTCAGCAGCAGCAGTAATAACAACAGTAACCTGTCTAACACATCAATGGTGCATTAATGTTCCAGAGATCAAACACATGACACATCTGTAATAATAGCAATAACAACTTCAACGTAAATATAACAACATAAATGTAATGTCAGTATAAATATATAAATATAGCACCGTCGACAACAATGACAACAAGTGTTTATGTCTCTGTGAAATATATAAAAAGCGAGGCGAGAGAACATCCCCCGCCCCAATGACTGCTGAAGGTAAGGATTGAACTTGTAACAAATCTACGTAAATGTAACAACAAAAACCGTGTGTAGTACGTCTCAGTGATGTGTTTGTAATGTATAAGTGTATGTGTGTGAGAGAGAGAGAGAAAGAGAGCGAGAGAGCTATGTAATATGCGTGGTATGTAAGTAATATATATGTATGTATATCTTCGTGTGTTAAGAATATTTAAAGTTCTGACGACGTGTATAAATCTAGTATAAGGTAGTGATAAAAAAAGATGATGTTATATCTTCTCACTAGCGACTACCATAACTAATATCACCACCATAACCTACACTCTTACCTTCCGCCACCTGTTCTAATTCGTTACATTTCTGTCCTCTGTGCTATCTCCTTGTCCTCCAACCGTGAACACCTTTTGTTCAGCCACCACACTGAACCTCTACTAAGACCATCATCACTTTTACTCCTCAATTATCTCCACATCCTCCACCTACGAACACGACTCCCCCCCCTCTTCTTTACGCTGACATCAAGACCAACACCACCGTTGACACCACTGTCAACACAACACTGCCTCTCTTCTCACCTAATGACAGAGTCTCTACATGTTTACACACCGAGTCCACTTTACCCGACTGTGACCACCACCAGAGATTGTGTGGACAAGTGAAAGTGTGCAATATATCCAGTATCACATTGCACTCATATGATTCGAGTGTGTCATACGGTCCTCAGTAGGGTGGAGAGATGGTATTACTAGGAAGACAAGACTGGCGGGGTGGGTTGTGACACGGGACTCTTGGATCAGAACGACCTGAGGTTATACAACAACAACAGCTATCAACTCACCTTCATCGACGCACTATCAATACATCACCATCACAGCCAATATAACCATCACCAACAACATTGATGCAGTGTCATCATCAACAAGACTATCATTTTCATCAACAGCACACCATTACAAACACACCATCACCATCAACATCAACAACACACCCCCATCACTAACAACTTCCCATGCAGTCTTGAAAAAAAAAGACAACTGTAGGGCAAGCTATGCATTTGATCCAACCTGGACTTTGCTAGTCAAGGGCTCCAGATCCCTTCATAACAAACCACCATAAACACACACATACAAAAAACAAGAATACAAAACAGTACACTCTGTATCATAACAGGTTCAACACAGACAGCACTCTGCAATGCAATGAAACAAAACTATTGGTTTCAAATTTTGGCACAAGACCAGCAATTTCAGAGAAAGGGATAAGTTGATTTCATCGATCCCAGTGTTCAACGGGAACTCATTTTATTAACCCCGAAAGGATGAAGGGCAAAGTCGACCTCAGCGGAATTTGAACTCAGAGCATAAAGATGGGATGACTTGTTGCTAAGCATTTTGCCCAGCGTGCTGATGTTTCTGCCTGCTTTCCACCTTCAATGAAACAAAAATATCAAAGCTGAAAGACCATTTTAATATAAGAGGAGGTCACAATTTGTTGCCATTGCCAGGTGTAAGTCCCACAGTCAGTATCACTATATGGAAAAAAAAAAAACACTTCTGGATACTCCTACACATACCATGCCCATCACTAAGGGAGTGCACTGGATAGCACTGCTCCTCACTATTTAACAGTGCCCACTCACATTTACAGTGATACACTTATTTCGAAAACCCCACTTTAGCATTATTACGAATAAGTGCCGACCCAGAATATTCTGAAGCATCCCTAGGCACATCCCCAGACACATACCCAAAACAGTGCTTCAATACTATCCTAAAAAAACCCTATCTCTCTCGTTCATATTGGACATGCACAGTAATAGCTGCAACATCGATAGCCTCACTGGTTCAAGCACCATGCTGGAATGCACACCACCAAGAATAAGGGCAAAACAATAGCAACTGCTACATGCTAAACAATTCCACCCTGTCCACATTTGCTGTGTTCACCGCAAAAATATTCGAGGGTACAAGAATATATTGATTTCAAATTATGGCACAAGAGCAACGAGTTTGGAGGATGGGTTAAGTTGATTACGTCGACCCCAGTGTTCAACTGGTTTATTTTCTTTATCAACCCCGAAAAGGTGAAAGGCAAAGTCAACCTTGGTGGAATTTGAACTCAGAACATAAAGACGAATGAAAAGCTGCTAAGCATTTAGCCTGGTGTGCTAAAGATTCTACCATCTTGCCACCCTATATTGGACAGTTGGTGGCAGCAGTGGCAACGTTAATTCATATCTGGGTCGTTAATCCATAGCAAATGATTGTGAAGGGTGCTGGTGTCTGAGGTGGCTATTCAGGCCAAGGGCAGTGTAGAAGAGCCGGAGAGAGATAGTATAGGGAGTGCCATGTCTCTAGACCAGGGGTTTTCAAACTGTGGTCCGTGGACCACAGGGGGTCCATAGACAGCAAATGCTTTTTATGGGCAATTTGATTTTATATATGTTTTTAAATCGAAATCTTTTAATTGACAATAACCCTATTTGTTAAATACTGTTGAATAAATAAATGTAAAAATATATGTTATTTTAAGCAAATATTTATGTATAAATTTCATAAGCGTTTATAAGGGGGTCCGCAAGTCAAAAAGTTTGAAAACCCCTGCTCTAGACTGTTAGGCTGAACTCAACATGATTTATCACTACTCATCAGTGTATGCAATATTTACAGGAGCACAAAACCGGACTGGACAATGAAGTGTCCACTTATGTCCTGAATGTCACAGTGTATCCTGTCATTCATCACTACTTGCTGGAGCGTGCAGCATCTTTAGGAGTGCAGAAAGAGTGGACAGAGACGAGAGTTCAATACGTCACACTTGACTCCATATGATTTATCACTGCATGCTGGAGTGTGCATTAGTGCAGGAGTAGACCAAGCTGTGAAGATAGTACAGTATATCTAGTCTGTTATACTGTACCTGCTTCTATATGATTCATCACTGCATGTCAGAGTGTGCTGTATCCTCAGCTAGGCAGAGACAAGTCTTACTGAGAAAATGGATCTGTGAGTCACATCATGTCATTCTGTTGACTACTTGTGTGACATGGGACTATACAAACAAGTTGAATGTGCGGCTACACAACAATGACAACTATTAAGACACCATCACTACCAACTCTACACCATTATCACACCACCATCACCATCACCATCACCACCAACAACATTATTTTGACCCCTCTCTACTTTCAGCCCTTCCCCACTCCCAAGCAATATAGAAACTAAATTCCCTAAAGTGTCAGGGTGAGACAAACCCACAAACATACATCTAAAACACTAAGAGCTTGAAGGGATCATTGCACTTGTTAATATTTAACAACTTTTACCAAGATGGTCAGGTTTCTAGGATCTAGAGATTTTTCTTCTTGTTTCAGTCATTTGACTGCAGCCATGCTGGGGCACTGCCTTGAGGGGTTTTCTTCAAACAAATCGACCCCCAGGACATTTTTTTTTAACCTAGTATTTATTATGTCAGTCTCTTTTGTCAAATCACTAAGTTACAGGGATGTAAATACACCAGTACCAGTTGTCAAGCAGCAGTGGGGGACAAACACAGACACACACACACATAGGTACATACATACAGATATATATATATATATATATATATACATACACATACACATACACACACACACACACCCACACACACAACAGGCTTCTTTCGGTTTCCATCTATCAAATCCACTTACAAGGGCTTTGGTTGGCCCGAGGTTATAGTAGAAAATACTTGCCCAAGGTGCCATGCAGTAGGACTGAACCCAAACTATGTAGTTGGGAAACAAGCTCCTTACCACACAGCCATGCTTGGTGAAATTATAACAGTTCTAAAGCCCAACCCAGGGAAAGTAACATCATTCTAAACCGATCAGTCTTTTGTCTTTTATTTTTTTTACTTATTTGAGTCATTGGATGGTGGCCATGCTGGGGTACTGCCTTGAAGGGTTTTAGTCAAATGTATCACCACCAGTCCTTATTTTTAAAATTTGATGCTTATTCTGTTGGTTTCTTTTGCTGAACTGCTTATTCATGGGAATGTAAACAAACCAACAGCAATTGTCAAGCAGTGGGGAGGAACAGGCACAGACACAAAGACACACAGACAGACATTTCTTTGCAGATATTCGCGATTTATTCATGATGAGAGTTGTTAGAAAACCGAGGTACTACTGTATATATGTATGTATGTATGTATGTATATATATATATATATATATATATATATATA
>NC_069005.1:20805644-20812847 GCF_001194135.2 Octopus bimaculoides | reverse complement strand
TTTTGTTTTTCATAGACACACTCATACATATATATACACACACACACACACATTACTATGATTGACCGTTGACTGGACACTATTCAATTATTTTTCTCCGTGTTTTTCTCGTCCACTGTTTTCTTCTTATACCTACACACCCTTCTGACACATACTCAAAACATACATGCAGCCTCATATGCAGATGACAAGATGCTTATGTCCCTCCACTATCTTTCAGATACTACTGTTCAGCCACTCCAAACCCACCTCAATCACCTAGAAGCCTCACTGTACAATGATAGACTTAAGGTATCACCTAGTAGACCCACTGTCCCCTCTCTGGCCAGGAACACTGGAAAACATCAAATACAACCAGCCATCACACTCAATAATATAAGCATGCCACATACTCCACATACCCAATCATCATCATCATCATCGTCTTAACATCTCCTTTTCCTTGCATTGGTTGGACAGAGTTTACTGGGATAGATTTTTTGATGGCTTGGATGCCCCTCCTGTCACCAGCTATGACTTGTTTCCAAGCAAGGTTATTTTTTTCCCCCATGGCCAGACATGATTCATGTTTTCACAGAATATTGAAAATTAATTATGTTCATTTACAACCCTCACACACTGTAAAAACAAGAAAGCAAAAACATACACACACTCATACATGCATGCATACATACATTACACACATACAGACATACACACATACATGTATACATACATACATACATGCACACATATAGATATATATACATACTCACACATATATATACATACACTCACACACACACACACACACACACACACACATATGTATTACTCTTTACTCTTTTACTCTTTACTCTTTTACTCTTTACTCTTTTACTTGTTTCAGTCATTTTGACTGTTGCCATGCTGGAGCACCACCTTTAGTCGAGCAAATCGACCCCAGGACTTATTCTTTAGAAGCCTAGTACTTATTCTATCGGTCTCTTATGCCGAACCGCTAAGTTACGGGAACATAAACACACCAGCATCGCTTGTCAAGCGATGTTGGAGGGACAAACACAGACACACAAACACATACACACATACATATATATATATATATATATATATATATATATATATATACATATATACGACGGGCTTCTTTCAGTTTCCGTCTACCAAATCCACTGACAAGGCTTTGGTCGGTCCGAGGCTATAGTAGAAGACACTTGCCCAAGATGCCACGCAGTGGGACTGAACCCGGGACCATGTGGTTGGTAAGCAAGCTACTTACCACACAGCCACTCCTACATGTTTATGAAGGGCTTCTTTCAGTTTTCAGTTTCTATCAACCAAATTCAATCATAAGGCTTTGCTTTGCCCAGAGCTATAGTAGACGACACTTGCCCAAGGTGTTACACAGCAGGACTGAACCTGAAAGCAAACTTCTTAACCACACAGTAAAATATTAGAAGTTAAATTACAACTCTTTCACAACATAGAAAACATATTAGCAGAGTATGTCCAGCTGTCACTCCTGAACGAGTATGGCTTGGTGCTATGTATCATGCTCTCACTATGTGTTTTCAATTCCTATGTAGTTGCAAGCAGATACAGACACCTTTTTGACCTCATTATCTTTGACCCAGCAGAAAATTCCAGGATGTGATAGTTGGAGGGAACAATATAAAATGAAATGGCTGTCTCATTCAGGAATTGGAACCATGAGCTTATGACTGTGAGCCTAACACTCTACCCACTAGGTAGATGGCATTGGTTGGATGGCTTGACAGGGGCTGGGAAGCCAGAGGACTGTATCAGGCACCACTGTCTGTTTGCTGAATGCCCTTCCTAATGCCAACCACTTTACAGGGTGCTTTTCAAATGGCACCAGCATTGGTGAGGTCTGCTTTTGGCAAACAGCACACAAACATACCTAGAACAATCATAGGTACCACACATGGCCAACAGAAAGAGACAACAACAATGCTGCTCTAACAATACATTTCGTCTCTCAATAACTATTCCAGGCCTACCTGTGCTCCAAATTTCTCCACATCATCATCATTATATAACATTAATTTTTCCATGCTTGCATGGGTTGGAACAAATTTGTTGAGGCAGATTTTCTATGGCTTGATGCCCTTTCTGTCACCAACCCCCACCTGTTTCCAAGCAAGGTAGTATTTCCCCATGACCAGACATGTTTTTTACAGAAGACTGAAAGGAACAACATTGCTCGTATGATGGTGATGCTTGTTTACCACCATCATGTGATGTCAATACAAAAGTACACATAAACACTCACACATTCACATACATACATACATATATATATATATATATATATATATGTGTGTGTGTGTGTGTACATATGATGGCAGGTTTCTTTCAATTTCTGTCTTCCAAATCCACTCACAAAGCTTTGATCAACCTGTAGCTATAAACTACAAGACACCCTAAACAGCACACTATATATCATTGTACTCAGACCACACCCACAGATCACCTACAGAACGAAACAAAAGTAGTAGAAATGGAAAACTACCTGGACGTGCAAAAGGCACAGTTTGTTGTTGCATCAAACTTCAACTCCACAGTCCATGTTACTACTTGCAAAACAAAAAAAAAAAATACTTCCACACACTGATACATGCAATAGTATAGATGGGGTGATGGGTAAGGTTGGGTCCACCTTGGATGATACTTTTATGGGGGAAACACTTTTCGATCTGTTGTATAAGTCTGTAATGGATGGTGCTGCTGGCAGCTGGGTACAGCAAACTGGAGGACTACTTCAAGTGCTACACATTCTAACTACATCACTGGACACACATTTATAACACTCCGGGGCACTACTAACAGTGTTCTGAAACACTATCTCTCTTATTCAACCCTTGAAAAGGATAAGGAATACATGCAGAAATAGCTGCAATATCAACATGCGCCTCACTAGACCCCCACCCCACCACCACTACCAAGTACTGCTCAGGGGTACACCCCATCAGTTATAAGTTGTAGCAAGGCAACAGCAGCTGTTATGCTCTGGCCGAGCCTATACAACCGCTTGAATCGGTGGGCTTAATGGAAGTAGAGTGGACAGGGAAAATGATGTAATACGTTCAGACTGTCATAGTGCACCCCATATGATTTATCACTGCATGTCAGTGTGTGCAGTGTTGTTGTTATCATCTAGGCAGGTACAATTAAGAAGATAAAACTGTGGATTACACTGTAACGTTTAACCAACTACCTGTGTAGCACAGCCTTGCTGGATTAGGTCTGCCAACAATAACAAAAACTATATCATTACTACTGTTACAACCTTCACTGCAATACATCACCGGAGCCTTCGTAGAGTTACTCAACCTGCTCGAAACAGCAATCAGATTCCTTCAGTCATATCTGGAACACCTTTAGCTTAAGGTCAGCTTTTACTGAATGCTGACCTGAAGCTAAACAGCAGCAACACCATCACCAACCATTACCACCGCAACCACCACCACAACCACAACCACTATCACCTACAATACCACCACCACCACCACCTACAACACTACCACTAGTAACACACCACCACTACAATCAAAAGATCGGTGAACTACAAGCAACTTCCTGACATTTGGCGTGGAATATTTTAGACACCGTGGAAAGAAAAAGGCAGAAGTGTGAGGATGAGAGAGAGAGAGAGAGAAAGGTAGGAAGTAGAGGGGAAGAGGAAAAGATAGAAAGAAAAAAGAAATGTATGGAGAGAGAGAGAGAAGTAGGTATAGAGAAGAAAAGAAAAAGGTAGAGAGAGAGAAAAGAAGAAAGCGAAAAAGATAAAGGTAGATGAAAATACAGTTGCAGAGAGAAAGAAAGAGAGAGAGAGAGAGGGAGTGATAATGTCATAGATAAAGATAGAAAGGTAGTGCAAAATATTTAGAGAGAGAGAGAGAAAAAGTGAGGTAGAGATGTTGATATTGGTGTATAGTGATGCTGTTGTTTCTAGGGTACTGCACCAAATAATTGAATAGCCACCATGCTTATAATGCTACAGTAACCATACTACAGCTGTAGTGTAGTGTCTCTACTGTCTGTAGTATTGTAGAGTAGTGGAGTGTCTCTTGTACTGTACTGTCTGTGGAGAATTTATCCTTATTTTACACATCACGCTTGTCTGGTAATTGGAAATTTTACCTATCTGTTTATCTGCCTTATCTATATATCTATCTCTCTACTTATCTGTGTGTCTATCTATTTATCTCTTTCCTTCTCTCTCACGCTCTCTGTCTTGTATGCATATATATTTATACACATATATATGTATTCATACATATATATATATATATATATATATATGTACACACACACATATATATTTATGTCATATGCCATTTCTTAATACTTATTCTATATTCATCCATATATAGATAGAAAATGTATATATGTGTTTACACTTTCACGCACACACACACACACACACACACACACACATATGCTGATTTTCAAACAGTTTGTACACACAAAAGAATATTGTCAATTGTCATGTATTTCATAATATATATGGAATACTTAAGCACAAATATATAGACAATATATATATGTGTCTTTGTATATTTAGATATCTACACACGTCCGTGCATACACACACACAAACACACATGCTTTATATATCTAATTCTTATATATCTATAAAGCTTCATATATGTATCCAACCCATGTGATTAGAGAAGAAAATGGCTATCAAAAATCATTTAAATCATAGAGTCATCAATCATATCATCTAACACATTTACACACGCATATTATAGACTCACCCACCATGTATATGTGTATATATTTCTCCCACATGATTTGATTTTGGTGGTGAAGGTTTCAGTAGGACTAGTTACATCCTCAGGAAATGCTGACAGTAGAAACTTGGTGCAAAATTTTTCCTACAAACATGATGAATGACATACCTCAAGGTTTTTCTGTTAGGGTTTTTCACCTCCTAAGTTCACCTTCACCACAGCTTAGAGTCCAACCTAACCTGGCAGACTAAATGTGCACCCAGGTACTAGACAAGAAATTTTAAAGTTCTCCTACATATTTATATAAAGTAATTGGATGGTGGTGAGCTGGCAGAATTATTAGCATGATGGGCCAAATATTTAGCAGTATTGCATTTGTCTTTATGTTCTGAGTTCAAATCCCTCCAAGATTGAGTTTGTTTTTTTTTTTTTTCCTTTCGGGATCAATAAAATAAGTACCACTAAATTGCTGGCCTCATGCCAACATTTTAAACCAATATTATAGCTGTTAGATTTCTCACATTGATGATGAGTTCAGTGATGAAGGTTTGTGCAGGGCCAACCTCAGTTTTTGGAAGCAGAATGTTGGTGCAGATGTTTGTTACAAACCCAATGAACAACATACCTCAGGGTTTTCCTATTAAGGTTTTCCATCTCCTGAGTTTGCTTTCACCACAGCTTAGAGTCCAACCTACTCACTGGTAGGCTAAAAGTGCATCCAGTCACTGGTCCTTTGATGGATTTTTGTTTTTCATCCTGCAAAATGTCCAGAAACTACCCTACCTACCAAGCAGGCTTGGTGGTGGTGTTGCTGATTTAATCACTGATAGCCCAACCATGCAACAAGTTCTCCTGAGTTACATGTTGCCAGGAACACCCAAGAATTACCACACACACACACACGCATGCACACACACACATTTATGTATATATACATACATATATCACCCATGTCAGCATGGAAAACAGACGTTAAATGTTGATGATGATGATATGTATATATACCCACACATAAAAGAGTAAAGTGTAAAGACCCCCTTCGGTCATGGACGACCATGGGATTGCACTTAGGAAGTTCCTCTCCGAGGTACAATTCCAGGCAAATTTGTTTATGGAAGATCAACAGTTACCCATGCATACCAGCTTCCCCTCGCCATGCTACCAATGTTATCCAAGGGAAAGGCAAAGATAGATACAACTTAGTGCCAGTGACGTCACAACTCATTTCTACAGCTGAGTGAACTGGAGCAATGTGAAATAAAGTGTCTTGCTAAAGAACACGACACACAGTCTGGTCCAGGAATTGAACTCACTACCTCATGATTGTGAGCTGGACACTCTAACCACTGAGCCATGCAATACATATATTATGTATTCACTCCACCCCACTCCACCACACACACACAGACTATGGCCTTTCAGTTATTGTTTTCAAAACCTAGTGAAGGATATATGCAGAAGGATCTCCAGTTGATCTTTAAATAAGGACCTCTTTGATGCTGCAGACCTATCTCTGAAACTGTTTGCAGTTTCAGAGATAGCATTAGTTATATGTGCAACCCTAGCCACAATAAGAGAAAGTGTTATCATAAAATATGATTTACATCCCCACCCCCATTTTCTCTTAATGTTAAGACTTGGGTAGGTAGGATCATCTGTAGATTAGTAGATAAGCATTTTCTGCAGATGCATAAGTACAGGAAATTTTTCAACAGGCACACTCTGTGGGTCTCTTTTAGCTGCGCTCCAAACATACCAAATTTCAGTAAATAGGCTTAAGTCAAACACAAAGTCAAACACAAAGGCAGTGGTAATGCCATATGCTCACTAAATGGTCAATGCAGTACTATTGAGGCTGTCAAACAATGCATGTACAAAGATATGTGGGTGCAGTGGAAACCCCATTCAAGATCAGATTCATTAACCACAAGTCTTCTTTTAAAGTTTAACTTTTGAAAAATCTGCTCACAACATCAGCTGAAGATTACTGGAAACATGCAAGCATTACCTCATCAGCTGTAGGAAGTGCAAACTTTGCTTGATGGAAAAAAAAAGGAAAGGATTATTATATTAAAAATTTCCCTCCATCCAGGGATCTACTTGAAATGTTTTCCTCTTGTGCTCATGACTGAAAATATATCTTAACCTGATTGGTTCCATCATAGCAGTAAGGCTTGGCTCTTGCTTCTTTAGAAGTTCTCTCACCATAAAATTATTGTGATTTCATATTTTCTTAAGACGTTTTTAGTCCATGTACTTGTATGAAAGTTAGAGAATCACAGGCTTTCATACAAGAACATGGACTAAAAACTTCTTAAGAAAATACGAAATCACAATAATTTCAATGTCATGATTAACAAAAGTGAAACCAGTCGGCAACAACAATATTCTTTCATTTAAAATATATTAAAACTGTATAAACTGTGAATTTTCCTTCTTTTATTATATATATATATATATATAT
>NC_069005.1:20803971-20805634 GCF_001194135.2 Octopus bimaculoides | reverse complement strand
TAAATATATATATATATATTTTTGCATTGCAACTCACCATGTGGGGATAATCAAAATTTTCTTCCTTCCTTTTCTTACTATATATATATCTGTATATAGTTATTAATGAGAGATTATCAATCTGGGCAAAATGATTTATAAGAGCTCTTTTAGTACACAATATTGTTCAGATTAGTAAAGAACTCTGCTGTGTGTTCTTGTGGTAGATCTGAGGTTATGGTTCATCATCATTCTATAGTGTAAATCTGTGATTGTACTCTAGTTATACTGATTTTAACACAGACTGATACACAAGACAAGGCATAAATAATAGTCAGTATATATTATTCTTTATTTTGTTTTTGCAATAAAGAAAAATAGGTAATGACATTTTTTATGCCTTGTCTTATTTATATATACAGTAATCCCTCGGCTATCACAGGTGTTACGTTCCAAGACCCCCTACGATAAGTGAAATCAGTGGAGTAGAAACAGTACTGTACTATATATTTTTTTTTTTTTTATAATTTGTATATATTTATTTTATTACAAATGGAGGAATCAATGTAAGCTTAAATAATAAACTGCGATAGGTGAGGGATTACTGTATGTATGTATATATATATATATATAGGCACACACATACATACATGTATATATATGAATATATAATATACATATATATATTTACACACACACACACATATATATATATTTTCCCTGACAAGGAAACATGAGCACCTCATAAACACACAACAGGCTTTTAGTTTCCATCTACCAAATTCACTCATCAAGTTTTTGTCAGCACAAAGCTATACTACAGGGTGTCCACAAAGTTTGGGCACATGGAGTAAATAAAATCATAACATAAACAATTAAATATAAGAAATAGTAAACAATTAAATATAAGAAATAGTAAACAATTAAATATAAGAAATAATAATTTCTTAAAGTATGTGTTAATCCCCATGTACCCAGACATTGTGGACACCCTGTAGAATTCACTTACCCAAGGCGCTATGCAGTGAGATTGAACCCAAAACCATTGGTCGGGAAGTGAACTTCTTATCCACATAGCCATAGCTGCTCCTTTACACACACATATATATATTTACATATTTACACATACATATATATATTTACACACACACACACACACACACACACACACATACACAAGCACGCATGTGCAGGGTTGGCTGTAAGTTTAAGAATTTTGATTCCTAACCATGTGATTTCAGGTTCAGTCTCACTGCACATCACCTAATGTAAACGTGTTTTACTCTAGCCCTGGGCCAACCAAAGTGATGTGTCTCTGTGTTTGTTTACATTTATGCATCTCTTAGTTGTTGGGATGATGTTGCTATCATTTCCCCAGTCAACAGGTTTTCGGATGGCTCTGCAGCTTTGAAGATGTATAGAATAAAATATTCATTCAGAAACAGCTTCGGAAGAGTTATCTGGCTGGAAAACAAATGCTAAAACAATGACTTAATAATATATTCCTCTTTCCCATGCAGACTTAAAACTGAATTGAATGAACGTGGATGATGTGTGTGTCTGTGTGCGTGTGTGTATGTGTGTGTGTGTGTGTGTGTGTGTGCATATCAGTTATATGTATTTATCCTCATTCATTCAATTCAGCTTTAATGACTTGAAACTGAATTGAATAACTGAGGACTAT